>NC_079394.1:21521630-21605362 GCF_029220125.1 Pseudoliparis swirei | reverse complement strand
ATTTAGAATGGAATAAGAACTCTCTCTCCTCTCTCTCTCCCCCCTCCCCTCCTCTCTCTTTTTTCTCTCTTCTCTCTGCTTTTTTCTCTTTTTTTTTTGTTGTTTAAATTTTTTCTCATTTTCAAAATAGCAAGATAGACCCCAAAGGGGTGGTTCAAACGCCTACATTTGGCCCCTGAAAATACCAGACTTTTGTTTTTTTTCATTGGGCCCACAATCCTGACTGCCCTTTTAAATAAAAGTTCTCTTTTCTCTCCTTTTTTTTTTTTTTTTTTTTCTATAAATTTTAAAAACAGGGTTTTTAAATCCATTTGATTTTTGTTTATACACTGAGGGAATATGTTCATGTGTTAACCCCCCTAGGGCTCAACTGTTTTCATAAAAATTTGTTTGATAGTTATTTAGAATAATAAAAATTTTTTTTTTTTTTTTTTGTTTTTTTTTTTTCTTATTTTTTCAGACATTTTAAAACATCTTGAATATTTCTTTAAAAGTGGCTAAAATTTTAGTAAATTTGTTTACTGTTTTTGAATAATTTTTTTTTTTTTTTTTTTTTTTTTTTTCTTTCTTTTCTTTTCTCTTTTTTGTTTTTTTTTTTTTTTTTTGTTTTTTTGGATTTTTTTATTTAAAAATCTTTTGATCCCAAAAAATTAAATAAATCATTTTTGCAAAAAAGACTTTGCAGTCGGAAAACCTAACCCTTATTTGAATAAAAAAATTTTCTCTTTTTTTCTCTCTTTTTTTTTCTTCTCCCCTCCTCTCTTTTTTTAACTCAGTAAACACACTTTTTAAATTTTCTTTTTTTTGTTTATAGGGACACATGATGCATGAATATGTTCATGTAGTTAAAGCGCCACCTAGTGGCAAAACTGGACTTTCTCGAATCTGCCCCAAACTTGTCGTGCTCGTTACAAGTCGCGGCCCGAGTCGAGTCTGACGTCAGCTGCTCCGGGGCGGGGCCAGCGTCCCGCTGCCTCTCCCCGACCGCCGGGTGAGCGAGACCTGTTCGACGCTGCTTGCAGCTTTAATTCCAAGATCTTATTTTAGAACATTGGGGGCATATTGGGGGTACGTATCATGTCCCAAAACTCACCAAATTTGGCAAGCTTGTCAGGATTGGTGAAAATAGACGGATGACACCGACCTCGAAATTCGGCTTGCTCTCTAGCGCCACCTAAAAATTTGACCGGCGACGCCCCTCACCCAGTATGTTCAAATGACTAGCTTTATTTTTTTCCAAGTCCACTTGGACCTGCTCTACAAAAAAGCCTCTCAGGACCCTAAGCTCCGCCTACTTAAATTTTCGGCCATATTTTTTTTGGTAAAAAACACATCAGAGGCGTTTGCTCCGAAATGCGGGGTCCAATTCATACCAAACCTATTGGAGATAATGATCATGGAAGCTATAACATCTAAGATCTATCATCTTTTTTCAAATATATCATTGTGGTAAGGATCTATGGCCCAACGAACATTTTAGGGGCGTGTCCTGTTTTGAAATGCTCATAACTTCAAAACTATTGGGGAAAAAAAATAACAGACTTTCAGGATATGTGCAGAATGGAGCCTGGAACATTCACAGCAAATTTCGTGCAATTTGAACCGTAGGGGGCGCTACAATAATTCACCAAAGTTGGCCGTTTTGGGCGTTTTTCGCTTGATTTGGCCAGTTTCCACTTTTTCCCCTTCGATTATTTCTCCCACAAAACGCCAACAGAATCGGCTAAAAATCAGTTTTATTGAATCTCAAGACTTGAATAATGAAGGCTGTGAAAAAAAACGGACTTTTCGTCGGTAGAAAATGTACGTTTTTTTACTGCCAATAATTTTGTACTATCTGTGATTTCTTTATGTTAAAAACTATTGCTTAAACTCATCCGATACTTCCCCAAAAAATCATGTGTGATGCCAGTCAATGCCTGAACACATTCACACGAAGAAACAAGCACATTTCTTGGAGGAACACCTATTGATCACCTATTGAGAAGTAAAATAACCAAATTGTTCTGCCCAAAATAATGTGAGCTCCTACGGCTGCCTGTAAACCAGCTGGCTCATAGCTCACCATGTTAAGTGTTGGTCTGGACACCTGGAGATGCGTGTTTGATTCCAAGACAAGGCAGCTTTTTTTCATCACTTTTTTTTTTTACATTGAATTTACATGACGTGATCTCTACTTCACGAGGGACACACGCATGAATATGTTCACGTAGTTAAAGCGCCACCTAGTGGCTCAACTGTACTTCCTTCAGTCCGCCCCAAATTTGTTTGACTAGCCCGTTATTTAGAATGGAATAAGAACTCTCTCTCTCTTTTTCTCTCTCTCTCTCTTTTTCTCTCTCTGTCTCTCTCTGTCTCCTCTCTCTTCTCTCTTCTCTCTCTCCCTCTCTCTACTGCCCTCCTCGCTGGTCTGATACAGATCCGTATTGCCCTCTTACGTCATTTTCAAAATAAGCTATATTGATAGACAGCCAAGAGCAGTGGTCCTCAAACTAAGGCCCGCCTCCACATTTGGCCCGGCCCGCTGAACAATACCAGATAGGCATTATGATTTTTTTTTCAGTCTGGCCACGCAAATCCTAGACTAGCCCGTTATTTAAAATGGAATAAGAACTCTCTCTCTCTCTCTCTCTCTCTCTCGTTTCTCTCTCCTCTCTCTCTCTCTCCTCTCTCTCTGCTCTAACATAACTAACGTCAGTAAACAGCTGGACGAGGCTTTTAAATCACGGATTTCGTGAGTCTTTGTTTATTTATTTTTACTTCACGTAGGGACACGTGATGCATGAATATGTTCACGTAGTTAAAGCGCCACCTAGTGGCGAAACTGGACTTTGTCGAATCTGCCCCAAACTTGTCGTGCTCGTTATAAGTCGCGGCCCGAGTCGAGTCCGACCGGCGCGCCTCTGACCGGCGTGGGTGAGCGAGGACCCGTTCGACGCTGCTTGCAGCTTTAATTATTCTTCTGGATTTTTATTTTAGAACATTGGGGGCATGTATCATATCCCAAAACTCACCAAATTTGGCAAGCTTGTCAGGCTTGGTGAAAATAGACGGATGACACCGACTTCGAAATTCGGCTTTCAAAAATTGCTCTCTAGCGCCACCTGGAAGTTTGACCGGCGACGCGCCTCACCCAGTTTGTTCAAATGACTAGCTTTTATTTTTCCCAAGTCCACTTGGACCTACTCTACAAAAAAGCCTCTCAGGACCCTAAGCTCCGCCTACTTAAATTTTCCGCCATATTTTTTTGTGTGAAAAACACATCAGAGGCGTTTTCTCCGACATACGGGGTCCAATTCAAACCAAACCTATTGGAGATAATGATCATGGAAGCTATATCATCTAAGATCTATCATCTTATTTCAAATATATCATTGTGGTAAGGATCTATGGCCCAACGAACATTTTAGGGGCGTGTCCTGTTTTGTAATGCTCATAACTTCAACACTATTGGGAAAAAAACAACAGACTTTCAGGTTATGTGCAGAAGGGAGCCTGAAACATTCACAGCGAATTTCGTGCAATTTGAACCGTAGGGGGCGCTACAATAATTCACCAAAGTTGGCCGTTTTGGGCGTTTTTTGCTTGATTTGGCCAGTTTCCATTTTTTTACTGAGAAGGATTTCTACCACAAAACGCCAACAGAATCGGCTCAAAATAAGTTTTATAGAATCAAGACTTGAACAATGAACCCTATGAAAAAAAACGGACTTTTCGTCGGTCGGAAATTTACGTTTTTTTACTGCCAATAATTGTGTACTTTCTGTGATTTATTTATGTTAAAATCTATTGCTTAAACTCATCCAATACTTCCCTAAAAAATCATGTGTGATGCCAGTCAAGGCCTGAACACATTCACACGAAGAAACAAGCACATTTCTTACAGGAACACCTTTTGATCACCTATTGAGAAGTAAAAAAACCATAATTTATTCACTTTCACGATAATCTTACCCCCTACAGCTGATGCAATTACATCTAATCAGTGGTACACATGTAGACGGAAAGAAAAGTCTCTTGGCACCATGCTCTAAACTGTACCGGATGTCGCCAATATTGATTTCTGTGTCACTATGTTCATGTTTAAATTCAGCAACTTCCACCTGCGTTTCATACTCCAGGCCAACAGGTGGCAGTAATGCACCAACTATATGGATGCAAAGCGCTGTTAGACATCAAGAAGAAGAAGGAGACGAACAACAACAGACGGATTGGAAGCTCATTCTGCACATGCGTTAAATGCGTTAAAAAAATTAACTAATTAATCCTGAAATTTAATCATAACGCGTTAACGCGTTATTTTTCACAGCACTAATTATATGATAACCCTGTTTAATAAAAAAAGGGCCGAAGAAGCGGAACAAACAACGCTTTATATATAAATATATAACCCGGAAGTACTAAATCACTTCCGGGTTATTCTCCGGGTCAGGAATCGGACCGCAACAACACAGAAAGTCATCGGTAAGTAATGCTTTCATTAACGAGCTATATCTATGTTCGTGATCATATTTCTTCTCGTCTGGTGTCACGTGACGTTACACGGCAAATGTGCTCGGCGAAGAGTCCAGCTTGCAAGCCAGCATTGACGTAGATAGCTTCAAGCCCTGTGAAAGCTAACGTCGTTAGCGTTAGCCCAGCTTACAAGACGGCTCTCCTCGTGAAAGACCTCGTATGTATAATAATATTACGTCAGCATAAACATATATACTGTCGATATAACGTCACATGCACGCAGTGAAAGAATGGTACAATATGAACGCGGCTGCGTCACGATGTTTGCAAGTCACGTCACGTGATACATGTCCGTGTCTGAAGCTTGAAGATGTATGTAGTAAATATTCATGTAGCTATATTAACTGCTCCACATCCATTTGAAAGAATAATTACTGTTTACTTTGCATATTACGGCTGTCATACAACATATACTCAATTAATACATGAAGTGTTATTAGAGATAAAACTACCAGCAGCTTATTAAAACTAGTAGTGATGCTAAAGTGAATTACTTCAACTTGAGCCATTATTTTAATTCAGAATTCTAATGAGTATATGTTAAATATTCTTTAACTACTCTTTAAGAATATTAATACCATTTGGTGTTTTTAACCTGTATATTGTTTACGAGATCTGTATACTTTCATCACCAATGTTAGAACCAGAGAACACCAGAATGTGATGAAGTTTTTAACCAGGAGGTTATGAATCCCACCAGGCACAGTGGATCACTGGAACACACGCTGGACCTGACACAGACAGGTGCTCATCTCCCAACTGTCTCTGATCCTGCATCAATGGCCCAGCTCAACCCAGTCTCCGAACAGGTGTTGGGGACACATCCCGTGTCCAGCTGTTCATCTCTCTAGTGCAGACACTATAGAGATGTTTGGACTGCAGTATAATGAGCATGGTTGCCCCCAGTTCCTGTGGACTGGGACCAGCACAGGACCAAGACTGCCCGACCTCCTCCAGAGCAGTGCATCCACTGCACAGTCATCGTAATGGCACCACTCAAACTGTTCCAGTTTCCTCCACGCTCTCCTGCGAATTCTGCTGTCTGACGTGAATCCAGCACAACTCCCGGGCCTCAGACACATCCAGGTAAGTAGTGGATGACACTCCAGCATTATTTGGTACAAACTGAATTTCAATCATATTTATTTGTATGAGGAGGGTAATGGATGTGTTGC
Organism: Pseudoliparis swirei; assembly: GCF_029220125.1. NCBI lineage: Eukaryota > Metazoa > Chordata > Actinopteri > Perciformes > Liparidae > Pseudoliparis > Pseudoliparis swirei. Next base: position 21,599,672 of record NC_079394.1, on the reverse strand, counting down.
ATGTTTCTTTATTTATACCATGTGACAATATGTAATATGTATTTAATGTGACGGTTGTGGAAACATACCAGATTCCAAGACAATAAAACTTTTTTTCACATTGAATTTACATGACGTGGTCTATACTTCACGTAGGGACACGTGATGCATGGGGTCGGCAGCTCCGACGGCTCCTGGACCTCGGGGGTCGGCAGCTCCGACGGGTCCTGGGGCTCTGGGGTCGGCAGCTCCGACGGGTCCTGGACCTCAGGGGTCGGCAGCTCCGACGGGTCCTGGGGCTCTGGGGTCGGCAGCTCCGACGGGTCCTGGACCTCAGGGGTCGGCAGCTCCGACGGATCCTGGGGCTCTGGGGTCGGCAGCTCCGACGGGTCCTGGACCTCAGGGGTCGGCAGCTCCGACGGGTCCTGGGGTTCTGGGTCCGGCAGTTCCGACGGCTCCTGGACCTCGGGGTTCGGCAGCTCCGACGGGTCCTGGGGCTCTGGAGTCGGCAGCTCCGATGGGTCCCGGACCTCGGGGGTCGGCAGCTCCGACGGCTCCCGGGGCTCGGCTGCGGCGACGGGTCACGGGGACCGGGAGTCTGCCACAGCGCCGGCGGGTTTCGGAGGGTTCCGAGGAACAGCCGGCTCTCCTCCGCCTGTGCCCGCCCCATCTCCTCTATCCGGGCCAGTATCTGGCCCAAGCTGCTCATCAGCTCTTCCTCCTGGTCTGGCTCCCTCCCTTTCAGGCACTGGGTCCTCAGGGGCCCCACCTTGGGCTCCAGTGTAGCACGCCCGAGGCCGCCACCCGTGGGTTTCCCCCCCCAGCACCAAGGATCCACCAGACAGCACAAGGGTTTGTTCCAAGACATATTTATTGGCACGCACACGATACCGAGCAGACCGCAAAACACGTGCCTCTGCTCACCTCTCCCTCTCCACTCTCGAGTGGGAGCTTTTATGAGAGTGGCCTCGGCTGCTGAGTGATTGCCAACCACCAGCAGCCGAGGCCAAATCAGACACAGCTGCCACATGGACCTACTTTTTTTGTGAGACCTATTTCTTCACCTGTCGACACACCCGAGGAGACCGAAGGCGGAGACCCGAGAGCGAACCCCACAGCCCCCGAGGTGAGTGAGCGATATCTGCATGGCTACACCCACTGACCTCAGTTACCCAGGGCACATACTGATTATTCACACACTTGTAACTGACATTTTGTACTGAAGAGAGATATCGCTGCAGCTGGTAGACCTCCGTCTCTCGGCCGAGCCGTGGTTGGTTCTGGGACCAAGAGAGGGACTCGTAACACTCGAGTCCTCGTCGCGGAGGTTGTCCTAAAAATAGAATATTACTAAGTGTCCCGCCAGCCGCTCTACGAGCCTTGTACCCTCGAGCGTGTTGGGGTGAGACCCGATAATTGAAGAAACAGCGTTTCTCTCCGCGGAGATCGATCTGACATCATCTAGGGGTGTCGCGCGCCGAAGCCGAACAGCGACCACTGTCGAGATGCACGCTGCCGCTCATCAGGCCCGAACGGTCGCAGAATCATATAGAGGGAGTTACTGATCTCCGCCTCCCTCCCCCTTAACTCGGTCTTCGCCTCGCTCGAGTTTCCCTTTCCCCCTCGAAGCGCAAGGCGAGGATACCGTGACCGGGGTGATCGTCAGAAGAGAGGCCGGGCATCGTGACCCGTGGACCCGCGTCCTCTCCAGTGCGACAGGTTAGCAGCGCGCGGTGAAGCGCTGCTCCTGGGCGTCGCCGACGTGCTTGTACGACAGTTTGCTACACGTCTGTCCTTAGAGCACGCTTATTTCCCTCAATAAAGTACCCGGTGTGAGCCGACTCGCACCTCGAACTTTCCTCTCTCCTCTCCAGTCTCGTTCCCCCTCCCCGCTCCTCTCCTCCCCCGTTTCCCCTACACGAGAATAAGCGGCGTGACTTTTCTTTCCGTCTCCCACCCGAGGCGACCGAATCGGTTTATGTACGTGTCTCTTAAAGGGTACCTGTAGTGAAAACGAATATGTAGCCAGATCAAAAGATAATTCATCTGATTCCCTCATACAGGCAGAGACTAAAGCTCTGCAAACCTGTGGTGAGGAAGTTCAAGAAGTGGACGAGTGAGGCTCTGGAGGACCTACGGGCGTGCTTGGACTGTACTGACTGGGATGTCTTCAGGACTGCTACCAACAGCCTGGATGAGTACACAGAGGCTGTAACTTCCTACATCAGCTTCTGTGAGGACAGCTGTATTCCATCCAGCTCCAGGGTGAGTTATAACAACGACAAACCCTGGTTCACAGCGGAGCTCAGGAAGCTAAGACTGCAGAAGGACCAGGCATTCAGGAGTGGGGACAAGGACCTGTACACAGAGTCAAAATACAGGTTTAGCAAGGCGGTGAGAGATGCTAAACGACTGTACTCTGAGAAACTGCAACAGCAGCTCTCAGCAAACGACTCTGCTTCTGTCTGGAGAGGGCTCAGGCAGATCACCAACTACAAGCCCAAATCACCCCACTCCATGAACAATGTGCTTCTGGCAGACGAGCTCAATGAGTTCTACTGCCGCTTTGAAAGACAATGGAGCAGTCCTGAGACAATCCCCACAGCCCCACCAACAAGCCACAGACCATCAGCCCACCCTCCCCAGCCCATCAGGGGCTCACACCTCTGGAGCACCCTCCATCAACTCAGCGACGACCCTCGCCATCCTGGAGAGACGTCAACAGGCTGTTCAAAAGCAGAACCCCGCAAAGCAGCGGGCCCGGACTCCGTCTCCCCCTCCACCCTGAAGCACTGTGCTGACCAGCTGTCTCCGGTGTTCACCGACATCTTCAACACCTCCTGGAGACATGCCACGTTCCAGCCTGCTTCAAGGCCTCCACCATCATCCCGTCCCAAAAACCCAAGATCACAGGACTCAATGACTACAGGCCCGTCGCCCTGACCTCTGTGGTCATGAAGTCCTTTGAACGCTTGGTCCTGTCACACCTCAAGACCATCACCGACCCACTCCTGGACCCCCTGCAGTTCGCCTACAGAGCCAACAGGTCTGTAGACGACACAGTCAACATGGCCCTTCACTACATCCTCCAGCATCTGGACTCCCCAGGAACCTATGCCAGGATCCTGTTTGTGGACTTCAGCTCTGCTTTCAATACCATCATCCCGTCCCTGCTGCAGGACAAGCTCTCCCAGCTGCACGTGCCCGACTCCACCTGCAGGTGGATCACAGACTTCCTGACCGACAGGAAGCAGCACGTGAGGCTGGGGAAACACGTCTCAGGCTCCCGGACCACCAGCACAGGTTCCCCCCAAGGCTGTGTTCTTTCCCCTCTGCTGTTCTCCCTGTACACCAACAGCTGCACCTCCAGTCACCAGTCCGTCAAGCTCCTAAAGTTCGCGGATGACACCACCCTCATTGGGCTCATCTCTGGTGGGGACGAGACCGCCTACAGGTGGGAGACTGACCACCTGGTGACCTGGTGCAGCCAGAACAACCTGGAGCTCAATGCTCTAAAGACAGTGGAGATGGTTGTGGATTTCAGGAGGAATGCAGCCCCACCCGCCCCTCTTATCCTGTGTGACTCCCCCGTCGACGCTGTGGAGTCCGTCCGCTTCCTGGGCTCCATCATCACCCAGGACCTCAAGTGGGAGCTGAACATCGGCTCCATCACCAAGAAGGCCCAGCAGAGGATGTTCTTCCTGAGGCAGCTGAGGAAATTCAACCTGCCAGGGAAGATGATGGTACAATTCTACACGGCCATCGTTGAGTCCATCATCTGCTCCTCCATCACTGTCTGGCACCCTGCAGCCACAGCCAAAGACAAGTGCAGGCTGCAGAGCATCATCCGCTCGGCCGAGAGGGTTATTGGCTGCAATCTGCCTTCCCTCCAGGTCCTGTTCACTTCCAGGTCACTGAAGCGGGCCAGAAAGATTGTCGCTGACCCCTCCCACCCTGGACACTCCCTGTTCGAGTCCCTCCCCTCGGGGAGGAGGCTGAGGTCTATCATGACAAAGATCACCCGCCACACCAAAAGTTTTTTCCCGTCGGCAGTCGGGCTCATCAATGGAACCCGGACTGACTGACTGTCACCCCCAGGACTACCACCTCTTCTTCCACCTTCCTCTCTCCTCCTTCTTCCCGCTCCTTCCTCTTCCTCCTCCTCCCTCTTCCTCCCACTCCTCCTCCCTCCTCCTTCTTCTTCCCTCCTCCACACACGTCACTTTAACATGCACTTTAACTTGAGGCCTCCTCCACACACGCCACTTTATTTGCATGCACTTTAACTTAAACACACGCCACGCGTAACATACACTTTTAACTAAAACACCACTTGAAGCACACACCCAAACACTTTCACATTACTTGTTGTCTTTCTGTCGTGTTGATTGTTGTTTGTTTGTCATGTCCAAATGTTGCACCTTCCACCAAAAAAAATTCCTCGTTTGTGTAAACATTCCTGGCAATAAAACTGTTTCTGATTCTGATTCTGATAATGTGTTTCTAAAGGTTATTCATGCACTGACGGTCCAGTATTCAATAACAATACGTAGTTTAGGCTGTTCAAAGTCCTCAACTCCGACATGCGACATTGCACTGGAGCTTGAATATGTCGCGGGTGGTGTGACGTCAAATCGTTGAGAGATGACAGCCAGCCACAGCGGATGTGTTCAGATACCAATATAAACAACGTCGAGCGCTCGCAAACAAATGCTGAGAGATTGATAATATGGACGATGAAAGATTGTCTGATTCAGCAACTGGATACTTGTTTGAACCTTTAAAAGCAGACTATCCCCATTTAGTGAATTGTGACAGCGATAGCGATGATTCTGATGAAGTTGATGCCGACGGACCGCCGGTCCAGATGCTTCACCGTGCGGACCGTGCACGCAAGTCGGCGGACGTTTGGTGCAGTTGTGGGAAATGTGCCACAAAAAACAGACATAGAGTGCATTTGTTGTAAAGAGCACGAACTTATGTCCGATGATATAGTGTCATTAGACCTCATCTGCTTCACACAAAAGAGTGAGCTTGATAGCTACAACGCGCATAAGCCAGCGCTGGAGATGTCTTTCATTGATGCAATGTTCGGCCGACATGTTCGGGGGTGCTAGTGACTTTTCTTTGCTCCGTCCGTCCCGATGCGCGCAAACCGGTGTCGGAGCTCCGCGCGCCGAGACGGCGGGCAGAGGACTGTCAACGCAACACGTAGAGACAGAAATGACATGCTGCTGCTGTAATGTGGCGCTATAGAGAAAGTGACAGGGGGGCGGGCCAATTTTTTTTAATGTCATGCGATCTACCAAACTACGCCGCGATCGACTGGCAGGTCGCCGCGATCGACGTATTGAGCACCCCTGATATAGATTGTGTAATTCTTGAGGCCACCGATCTATCCCAAGAAGCAACGCGTGTAGAAGTGGCTCCGGATTGGCTGAATTCCTTTCAACGACTCAACGTCATAGTTAGCTTTGACATGAGTAAATAACTAGCAAAATGGCTGCGCCCTGAAGCGTTCACGGACTCGGAATGTTGACAAAGAAATGTAAATCCTCGGGCTATGCGTGACTTGTTGACAATAGCGGCGGGGTAAATATGATTTATTTGATGCGCCGAATGGATGTAGCACGTTGTTGTTTTGCACTACAGGTACCCTTTAACATGGCACCCGAACAGGGACCTTTGAGGTAGATAGGCTTGTGTTTGATAACTTAATTAATCAATACGCGGTTAATTAATTAGAAACCAATGATTAGATATCGAAATCTGGTTTTCTCAACTTCAAGCACAAGGAGCGGATTCTTCTCTCTCAGGTTAAAACACACGAACCCTCCCAGACGAAAAAACTGTATGAAACCAGTGAAAACGAACTGAATTGATTTATTTACTGAGCCAGAGAAGGTAACCGGTGATTTCCCGGGGAGCACTCGGACTAACTGTATGCTCTGCCCCCGTGCCGGCGAACACCCATTATCTCCCCTCTGCCCTCATCACCGAGGCACTCCACCTGTTTATCGGGGCAATCGAAGCCCGTAATCTGGACGTCCTTTTCCCTGGAAAAGGAACCGTCCATTTAACGCGGTACCGATCGATTTTCAGAGTTTTGGTAGTTCCGGAGAGGAGGAAATCCTTTAAAACTAGAAGTACTTCAAGAGCGGGCGTTTTAAAGGAAGTTAGCATAAAGTAAATAAATCAGTGCGCAATAGGTTGAAGAGTTACCTAGCTCGTTGGAATAACCCGCTTGGCGAGGGCGTACATTTCTACGCTCGTCTCCCGTCTAAAACCCAGTTTAACCCTAAAAATGCGTTATTGGCACACAGAGAAAGCCGAGCTGAGCTGATCCCTCAGTGCGATAAAGGCTCAGGGACTGAAGAGACGAAAAAAGGCACAAAAACTCTCCTAGTACTTATAATTAAGAGTTTAATTACAAAACTTTAAACACAAGCCGATGAGTTAGGCTCCCCGCTCGGAGATAGCCGTCGCTTGGCATGTGTGTTTAAATAATTAACCGCGAATGAACAGAGTGACCGTATCACCAGTTATTCCGACTGACGTGTGTGTGTGTGATTGTCTATAGTGACGCCGTTCTAACCAGACTGCGGCTGTAACAATTACTCTAAAAACTATAGGGGTCGAAATCCTGCTGGGATTTCCCCTCAAACATATTCCAAGAGGTGTGTGCGTGAGATCACAGCCTTTTTTTTATTTTGAAGAGAGGTGCGCGGTTTGAGCGGAGGCTCAGAGGAGAAAAAAAGGGCCGTATACATCGTCACCACGGCTGTAAGTGACGTCCCACTCCCACCACAGTTGTACCGCTCAGATACTAGTCTCCCTCTTCCATTATTGTGCATATTGATGTGCAGGGTGGCGCGAATAATACTGTAATAACGGCAGGGTTGTTTTGACCATCTATGATAAATCTGGCAGTGTTGGATAAACAATGTTCCCCACTTGAGTTTGATATGGGAAATAAATAGTCATCTTCATAGCATTACACGCTGACTAGGGCTAGTGGAGGAGATGATTGAACCACTGATTCTCTGATTGAAAGACATACCTTTTATAACTGGGTCACAGTGACCCACAATATGAATGTTGACCATCTGTTCCACATTGAATTTGTAGTTACAAATTGGCAAAGGCCTTTTCCCAATTAGTCAATCATTTATGGGGGCCTATATAATGTTGAACAAAAGTTGCATGAGTATTGGAAGTAGCGAGGAAAAAATAGAAATAGAAAGCAAGCAGAAAATAAAAAAATGGATGCAAATATCATGAAGGAAATTATGGATTTTAAAAACCATAATCTCTTACCTGAGGGCCTCACCAAACAGCAGAGGTTTACCATCAGGAGAAGAGCCTCTACATTTATGATCAAGGGTAAGTAATACACTATCAATTAGTAAGTCATTTTGTTGTTATTAATAGGATAACATTGAGGGTTTTTTTCAAACAGATGGAGTGCTGCATTACATTTGCAGGAGGAGCAAAATAGACCAAGAACATTTGGCGAAGGTGGTCCTCACAGCAGCAGAAGCAAATGAGATTTTCATAGAGATGCACTGCAGTAACATTGGGTCACACTATGGAGTCGAAAAAAATCCATCAAGCCGTTATCAGCCGCTACTATTGGCCAGGCATGGAAGCAGATATCCGCAAAGAAAAAGCCCAATACAACCCAATAGAGGTGAGAGTATTGTCCAAATCAATGTCCCATGCAGCTAAATGTGCTTTCATATCAGTTACTTCATACAGATGTCTAATTATCATTCAACTCTTTCAGGTTACAGAGCCATTTGAGCTGGTCGGCATGGATCTCATGAAGCTGACTAACAGATGGTGGAAATCAATACATCTGTGTGATGGTTGATTATTTCACGAAGTGGGCAGAAGCCTACCCTCTGAAAAATGAATCGCAGAGTTGGTGCCCAATTGTATTATTGATTTTGTATACAAATTTGGTGCACCTCAGAGACTGCTTACAGACCAGGGCACAGAATTTAAAAATCAGGTAAAGTAATGACAAACGTTACCCGTTTTCAAGCAATACTCTAAATGCCGACTTGTGCTCTGCTAAATGCAATTTAAGGTGAATGCTAGACTCTGAAGCTCTTGGAATCGAAAGAAGCTTCTGTTCACCAGACCATCCACAAACTAATGGTTTGGTGGAGACGCTTAATGGCACCATTCAGAGCTAAGATGCATTCTCAGAAATTGAAATTCACCATCAATAAAATAAATTGTTGACATGAAATATCTGCTGTTATGTGAAATCGTTTAGGTCTCTCGGCAAACTGGCCAGAACGAACCCCAAAAAATGAGTTGAGTTTCTTCAGGCGACAATGTTTGGCCTGCGGACAAAAAAAACTATTAACCACACAGCATAGTCCATATTATTTAATGTTTGGCAGAGAGGCCAGGTATCCCTCAGAGGTGCCAAAAGACTACGAGGTAAGTGGCTCTCTTTATTTTGGAGTGAAGGGGTTGAGATTACTTGGATTACTGGTTTGGAATACAACACTACTTTGGTTGTATTTTTATTAACTTTATATTTTAAAAAATTATTCAGGTGACAACTGACAAAGTTGAGAATGTTGCCAGGAGGGAGCAACTATTTCAAGGGCTAAGCAACCAGACTTACACAAGAGTTCGAGAACATGTGAAAAACAGTCAGTCCAAGATCCGTAAACAGAAATTGGAAAGTGGTTGGGAGAACAATTTTAATGTTGGGGACTTGTTCTTAAAAAAGAACATTCGAGAAGAGCAGAGGAAGGGGGGGGGGGGGGCGGTGGGAATGGAGACATATGTTGGGGCCATTTACCATCACAGGAATCACTGAAAAAGTAGTACATTTGGCCAAGGACAAAAGCAAGACGGTTGCTAATGTCGACCAGCTTAAAGCTTATAGCAAACCAGAGGAAAGAATCCCAGCTAGACTCACTAAGGTCCGCAGCGGTCCTATACCTGACCCCCTGCCCCAACGATCACCACCCAGCCTCTCCAGCCCCAATCAACATGCTGCCAACCCTCCAGCAGCCGCATCTGAAGGGACTCAACCCATCCATGGTAAAGATGCAGCCCATTTCAGTAATCTGACTAATAATTAAGATGCTATACACTCTTTAAAATGACACATTTTCTACATTTTCAGCTATCCAGGATATATGGCAGACCAAGGGCCATATTATCTGGTCGAAACTGGGCCCATACAAACTATTTCCCACAGATTTACAGAACCTGGCAGAGAATTGGAGAGTGAAGTAAGTGTTTGTAAGTTAGTTAAGATTGTTTCTTTAAAATGCATGTTAATTTGATCTCTTTTACATTTTTAGATAAATGCTTACCTGCTATGGGTGACCAGAAGAAATAAAAGTAAGGTGAAAGTCATTGACAGTTTTGAGATGACAGCCATTTGGGATGGCACATCAAGGAGGTTGAGACAGGTAAGACTAATAAAGACTTTTAAAAGATGTCAGTTACAGTTGTACACTCTTATACACTATAATGTCACTTTGCAGCTTGATGTAATGGAGTGGGACACTCTTGGAGCTGTCTGCAAGAATCACCATTGGACTCTGGTGGTAAGTGCATTTAAACAATGCCATTTCTGAAACTAAATATCAAGCTCAGAATCTCACACGTAACTATTCTTTCTGTTAAAGGCCATGGAGGGAAGGGTTTTGTTCATTGATCCATTTGGCGCTACTCCCAATCAATTGAAACATTGAAGGGATGCTACAAGGTAAGTGTATAAGGATGTATATTTGTTTCATGTCTTATGGTTTCTGATGTAACAATTATTTTTGCTTCAGGGCTTTCATGCGGGGAAAAAACTGAATTTATCAAGATGGATAAGCCACTGTCTCGCATCCCCCTCGGCAAGATTCGACATCCTGTGGAGTGCTGGTATGCAAAGTAAGATGATGTACTCTACTAGGCATTTAAAAACGTTCAAAAAGAAACCCATAAAGCTAACCTTTTATTTATTTAAGATAGCCGAGCTGCTCTTGACTGAGGGCAACATTGACTTCGCCGTGGACAACGTTAGCGTCAACAATTTACGAGCCGAAATAGCCAGTAGGCTGGTGCATGAGTTTGGTAAGCATACATCTAAACCCAACTGAACATGTTCCGAGACTAAACCCACTAAATTGGAATATCTTTTAATAAACAACCTGAAGGACCTGTGCTCTGTATGTGGTGAAGAGGACTCTCTGGTGAGGGACACCTCAGAACCATCTATAGAGCGTATTCACGTGACGTCAGCATCTCAATCGCGCCATCTTGGGGTCCACTTATTAAATGTCAGTCAGAAGAAGTTGACCCATCGTGCCCGCTGTTTGATTATGCGAGAGCCCAGCAACCTCATGTCCTTCTGCATTACCAAAGAAAGATTTCAGCGGTTGGAATTGAATATTCGCAACGCTTTTTTACCTGATTTTACTCGCTCAACACTTTGTGGTTAATTCGCTAGTTACCCCTAGTTACCAGCACATAGCCCGGTCACATTCCTGTAAAACAGTTTTCATTTCCGCTATCGACCATGGGACATTAACAACTATTTCTGCGTTATACTTGTTGTAGAAATACCACAAATGTCGGATCATCAAGAGCCCCGTGTCTGGGTTCATATCTGATCCGTAGTCGCACAGCTCCGCCTCCAGGACGAGTGTCTGGATGAAGCCGCTTCCAGCGCTCATTCAGGACCAGCAGTGACTGTTTGGCTGGCCGTGCTGAGTGCTGTTCCCATGTAGCCAGTGTTTTGTTTTACCTTGAAATGAATCAGAGTAAAGGCAGACATCGCCCGACGGAGTTGCCATGTTCATGGCTTCCTCCCAAGTTTCCAACCACAATTCCTTTTGCGCAAGTGAAAGACATTGATTTTCGCTCGGCGAAAAAGCAAAAAGAGATTATTGACGAGTGTGTCAATGGAAACGTGCCCACAACCCAATGTATCAACAGAAACACATAACAGTCCTAACGCTCATACGCCGAGTGAAGCCGAAGTAGATGCATGACAAGTTGAAGTAATAGCCTGTCTTGTTTCGCTGATAAACCCATATTCTGAATCATTAGTCCCACATCCAACAGTGAGGCACAGTACCATAATCACAAGTCACACCGTTTTGAACTGAAATTGTGTCTCCTTCAGGATATGATGGTCATTTCTAAAGAAAAAAGCAAAACAATGCCGTGCATGGACCCCAACATGGCCGCCAAAGGTTGTTGTGGTCACGTGAGTGAATACGCTCTCTAGATAATTGGGTAGGAAGCCTAAAAGTGATGTACATGTGTACTGCATTTAGAAACAAAACTGATTTCTCAATCTTTCAGATTGAATGCACCCTGTGTCGGCAATGGTTCCACTTGGTATGCGTAGCACGGCCGAGAATGGAGGAAGACTATTTGTGTCCAGTTTGCTAACCAGGTTGAATGATCACCCTTAAAACTGTGCAATTTGAACACAAAGACATTGGCTTGATTTCCCCTTGAGTGTTCTTATCTGGCGCCTTTGTGCTTTCTCACAGGTTTCAACCGAGAGGGATCCTGTTAAGAAGGTTTCTTCCGGTTTTTTTCTCCCTGTTAAAAGGGTTTTTGCGGAGAGTTTTTCCTGATCTGATGTATAGCCGACTGTTTTTCACTGGGTGATACAAAATAAATTAATTGGGCATATAATTGAATGACTTTATTTCCCATATCAAACTCAAGTGAACTCAACCGTTTGCCTTCTGTGTGTTCTTGGCTGGTTGGAACAGCCGCTTATTGGTTTGAGAATATGGTTAAGTGCTCCGTAGTTCATGTCAACATGCTCCATGGTATATCGACTCTTGTGTAGACCCAAATGCACCCTCGACTCCAGGGATCCTTCGAACTTATATTCCACACTCTGGAAACGGCAGGCAGAGTATCAACAGGATGAAGGGCTGGTAGGTTCTCGGGGAGTTGGACTAGCGGGTTAACCAGGGTCAGCGACAGGACAGAGTATCAACAGGACGAAGGGCTGGTAGGTTCACGGGGAGTCGGACAGCGGGTTAACCAGGGACAGGCAGGGTCGGCAACAGGAAATCCGTCTAGAAACAAGTGCTGGAGAGTCTGGCATAGAAAAGGAAGAACAATCTGGCTGTGTGTGTGTGTCAGGAGACTATATAGGGATTTGATTAGTGATCAAAGACAGGTGTGTGAACAGGTGAAGGAAGTCAGACTAACGAGGTGGGAGTGACTGAACCACAGAGTGAGGAGCTGAACTGTGACAACAGGTGTGTGAACAGGTGAAGAGAGTTAGACTGACGACGGGGAGTGAGGAGGGTGTGGAGCTGAAACTGACACCATGGTAGTCGGCAGCATTATGGTCACAAGTTGATCTGGTTGCCGTCTGCCTTGATGGTCTACGGTTATTATTCGTTTGTAAAAGTACGACGACACACTCGATATAGCGGTAGTGTCGCTGACTGCCGTTTATTTTTCCACCCGAAGATATGCGTTGGTTTTATTTTTAAACTGTGCTACATTGTTCTTTTGCGTGACACGTGTTTGCGGAAAACAACCTCCAAAATCGATTGTGTTATTTGTAACAATTTTATTTCAAAAGAGCAATTTGGTAACTTCCTGCAAGCGACGTTTCAACTCAAGTGGTCTCTTTCTCTCAAGACTCGACAAAGGTATGTTCAGACCAGACACTATACGAGAAGGTTTCCCATTGAATTAAACAATGCGGCATTCGCGAGGACAGCTCCGTGTTTCTTGGAATTCTTAACATCTGCCGTAACAACGACAACAGACTCATTCAAACGAAGGTCGCCAGTTAACAGGGTCTCCTGTTGAACCGTAACACCGGCCAGCAAAGAGGTCTCGTGCCCCGGAGGACCACCAGCATGACATGATGTTATTATAGTGAAGCCATATTGTAAATAGTCTGTCAATAGTTGTTAAAGGAGCCCTGTCCTTCACTTGGGCTACTGAGGCATTTTGGTTCCTCCGGCTAGATGGTTGACGCGCTCTGTGGTTCTGCTGCTTGCTGTTCTTTTCAGATAACTTGCCTCCGAGACTCTGAATGTTTTTCATAGGGTTTTAATTCCGTGAAGTCCGGTACAAACAGTTTCCCTGCTCACCGTGATGCGGTCAAAACCTATTTCCCCGTTCCGGGGTCAAAACACCTGCTGTCGCCAATTACCTGGTGATTAATGTAGGCAAACAAAATAACAGCAACAGCGCCACCCAGTGTATACATAAACATACATGCACCTACACAACATTTGGCTCTTACAATAGTTATGTTCTGTTTTCTATTTCTCAACATGTATTACAGGGTTTTTCCTGGGTCAAAATTTGTTCTACGGTCTATGTCACTGTCCATTCGCGCACCTCATAGTTGCGTATTGATCAGACAAGAAGACACGCTTATCAACTCGATTACAATTGATCAAAACAGAACGAGGGTTCGGCTGTAGCCTACTTGAAACATACTATTGAGAACATATTCGCGGACATGCACGTGATGAACAGTTTTTTTATTTGTTGACTTTTTTTTGCCATAGGGCTCGATCACACCAGACGCGCCTCTCAAAAACGCGTAGCCCGCAAAACCATTGATTCCCTATGGTACGGCGCGACTTTCAGACGCGCCTTTTAAATGCCACGCAGCGCGGGTTTCTTGCGTTTTTCAGGCGTGGTTAAGTTAAAATATTCTCAATTTTAAGCGTGAGGCTCATCAATGTCACACTCGGCCAATCGGATCAAGCAGGAGGCGGGCTTTCCTTCCTGTTTTCCAGAGGATAATCTCATATTATATTATATTAGCGGTATTTAATTACGAAGATCTTTATCATTCTAAATCTAAACACGACTCAAACTGACTCCTGCTCAGGAAGTGAAGCTGAAAGCCTCGCCATCGAAACACAACTCATGGAATAGATGGTGGTGTTCGCTGTACTCTTTCCTTTCTTTTTAAAAAAATATATTGAACCCAAAATCAACGGTTGGTTGCGCACGCAGGTCCGTTCCACAGGTGCACCGCGCTATTTTGCCCGGCAGGTTTTTGACAAGGCGTTTTTGAGAGGCGCGTCTGGTGTGATCGTGCCCTTAGGCGCTCGGGATTTGTCATAGGCGTTCGGGAAAACGGCTTAGGCGCGCGCCCACATTTTCTCTATACAGGAAAAACCCTGGTATATTATGTAGAATATTTTTATTTTGTAATTAAAAAAAATCTATTGACAGCCCTAATAGATCTATATATAGATAGATAGATATCTCCATTCTTTCCCCTGTCCCTGGCCAGATTGTTGTCATTGAGACCTGGCGTTTAGTCCTGTCAGTTTAACCTGTTAAATTCCCTGTGTTAATCTCTTGTGTGACTCTGCCTTCTAGCCTGAGTTCCTTGTTTGACTTTTCCTTAGTAAATAGTTTTGTTTCACCTTTACCTGGACTCCTGCTTGTTTCTTCTGCCCCTGAGCTTTTGCCACACCGCACCCCGTGACACAAGGGAAGTGAATTTTACTGTTATTGATTGTGTCGCGGGTCCAAATTGCACCAAATCGACTTAAGGCACCCCGCGGAATCTCCGGCAATACACCCGCCAAGTGTGAAGTAGATCGGATGAGCGGTTCGAGATGTACAAAGTACTCGTAGACAGATGGAGATTCCTTGCTTTATAGTTCAATTCTTTTCAGATTTGATTAAGCAAATAAGAGATTTAGCCAGATACTTTAGATACAATAGGTGATACGTGTAACTGAGCCTACTGCTTCCAATTGCAGACTGAGCTATAATTCCCTGCATGTCTGAATGTAAGAAATGAGAAGAACCATCAATACTGTCAGTGTGATTAACCTTTGTCTTGGTTGTTATCTTCTGCCATCTAGTCTCTCTGTAGCTTTCCTTCAGCTTCACCTTTGACTCTGTTTGAAGGTTAATTGGGTTGAGGCCCGGGCATAGATCATACAGTTAAGATCAGAGGGCTTTTACATCATGGTGAGTGTGTGTGAGAGGTTATTATTGACATGGTGTCTGACACATCAGCGCTGACCTCTTGAGCATAACCCCAACTGTAAACCACACACTCTCACTGGTCACTTCAATGTCATTGTCATGTTGTCATCAAGACACATAGTTTCTCTGTGTTTCCTCTCTTTCCCTGTCCTTCTGTCTCATGTGTGTTTTACCCCGTCTAGTGTTCAGCGAGAAGGTGTGGCTGTCTCCTCCCTCTCCTGGGCAGTGATTTCCGGAGCAGCTGGGACCGATCAACAATTAGGACGCTTCCTATTTAAACTGTGGTCTTACCCTTGATGTTGTCTGATTGTTTTTGTTTCTCTCCAGTTGCCAGACTTTAGTTCTGCTCAGTGCAAATTTAAAGAAACATTTTCATTTTTAAACTCCTTGTGCTGCTTTTGGGTTCACACCTTGCTCACCTACAACAGTAAACTCATGAGTGAAGAACAGGTGGCAACCTCTGGTTCTGCTCAGTGAAGCCAACTTAAAATTTGCATTCTCTTAAATGACCATCAGGGGGCGACAGGGATTGCACAATGAAGTCTGGTTGTATAGAAGTCTATGAAAAATATACCCTATTTCACACCAGAGCCATATAGGACATCACTCCTCCGCATTCCAAGTAAATTAATATCGGGTGCATCAAACATGGCGTCTGTAATCCAAGATGGCAATATCGCCGAACTCGAGGCTTCAAAATGACAAACCAAAGAGTGACGTCACGATGTCCACGTCTTATGTACGGTCTATGGCCGAGGCAATAAAACCAAATTGGCCCTCAGCTTTTGTGGCTTGGTAAAAAACCTTTTATCGTTTCAAATGAACTTCTTTGGAAACTGTAACAGCTTCCGGGCCGTTACTCGTGGGTTTTCCCCCAAAAGCACCAAGGATCAGCCACGAACAACGAGGTTCCGTTCGATGAAATACTTTGTTTCATACAACACACAGCAGACCGCAAGACTGCGCCTCTGCTCACTCCCTTCCTCCCCTCCACTCTGAACTGAGAGCTTTTATGAGCGCAGCGTCGGCTACTGACTGATTGCAAATGAGCCAGAGCAGCTGGCTGACTACCCAGCAGCCGGGGCCAAATTGGAGACAGCTGCCACATATCCCCACCACCCGATTTAGGCCGAGGCTCCTGTTAAGATGTACGTAAACGATTCGATCGCCTCGACTGGAGGCGGAAGGAACAGCGACGCCGCTTATTCTCGTGTGTGAGGACGGGAGAGGAGCGGGGAGGAGAAGGGAGAGGAGAGAGAGGGGGGGAGGTTTGAGGTGCGAGTCGGCTCACACCGGTAACTTTATTGAGGGAAATAAGCGTGCTCTAAGGACAGAAGTCGTAAAAGCACGTCGGCGACGCACAGGCGCAGCGCTTCACCGCGCGCTGACAACCTGCACTCCGGAGAGGAAACGGGTCCCGATGCCCGGCCTCTCGTCTGACGGTCACCCCGGCCACGGTATCCTCGCCTGGCTCGTCGAGGGGGAAAGAGGAGCTCGAGCGAGGGCGAAGACCGTGCTAAGGGGGAGGGAGGCGGAGATCAAAAACTCCCTCTATATGATTTTGCGACTGTTCGGGCCTGATGAGCGACGCGCGTGCACATCGACAGTGGTAGCTGCTCTGCGCGCGACACCCCGGATGATGTCAGAACGATCTCCGCGGAGAGACACGCTGGGTATTCAATTATCTGGTCTCACCCCAACACACTCGAGGGTACAAGGTTCGGAGACAAACTCCGCGACGAGGACTCGATTGTTACGAGTCCCTCTCTCGGTCCCGGAACCAACCACGGTTCGGCCGAGAGCCGGAGGTTTACCAGTTGCAGCGATATCTCTCTTCAGTACAAAATGTCAGTGGAGGTGTGTGAGGAATCAGTATGTGCCCTGGGTAACTGAGGTCAGTAGGTGTGGCCGTGCGGACGTAGCTCAGACTCACCTCGGGGGCTGCACGGCTCTGGTCTCGGGTGTCCGCCTTCGGTCTCCTCGGGTGGGTCGACAGGTGAAGAAATAGGCGTCACAAAAAAGTAGGTCCACACACCGAGTGTAAAGTTTTAAGACTGCAAGGCAGCAAGTATTTTATTCAAAAACAGGAAGAAGAAAAATAATCAAAGTACATGTACAAGTCGAGTTCTCTCACGGAAGCCTGAAGCAAACCCCAACAACCAAACCTACCCGTCACTCCATTAATCTTAACCCTTACTCGAACCAGGAATCACATTTTGAGAAACTACATAGCTTTAATTCTTAAAAACTTAATCACTAACTCCAACAACCTCGGACCTGGGAACCAGCCTCATTTGAGACTATGGCCTCTCGTTTTCTAAATTCGTTATTATTCAATCGTGGCCCTAACTCTTAAGTCCTGACACTCAACCAATTTGAGAATCCAACCCCTGGGTCAAAGGTCTACCGGAAGGGGCAGACTAAGTGACATGCGTCGGCCCGTGCATTTGTCGGGGTCTCCTATCATACGCTGAAGCTGTCAGTGCGAAAGCACTGTAGAGGGCCTCGGCATGGAGACCCAAAACACATACCCTAACCCTAAATCTACCCCCGAAAACTAACCCTAACCATAGACTTTTACCTTACCCCTAAAACCTAACCTTAACCCAGATTCTGGAACCTAACCAGAACCTAACCTCAGCCCTAATCTGAACCCTTACTCGAACCATGAATCACATTTTAAGAAACTGCATAGCTTTAATCCTCTTTAAAAAAAGGGACCAAAACGTGAAGACTATACCAAAACTAAGGGACTGTCAATTAGCACTTAGGACTGAGCGGAGGCCTTAACCAAGGACGAAGGGATACCTTTGAACAAACGTAACATATGAATGAGACTTAGATTTATATTCGCAGAACAGACACCAGAAAGTGGACATGCAGACACCAAGGACCGAGTTCCAGACCTGGACTAGGTTGATATTCAACCTTCTGAGGGGGCACCACCACCTAATGCAGATGAGGAGGGGGACCAGGACCAACGAGGTCCCCCCATCCTTTAGGGGCATTCGGAACTTCCTGGCACAAGTGGCCTCCCCAGCCCTTCCGACAACCTCCACGGCAACCATGCTACGGGGCAACGCCTCCAACTGGATGCAGACGAACCTCCAAATTCTCGAAAAACATTATGAGGACATGATTGCGGGAGTAAAAACCAACCTGCTTCGACCAGTAAGAATCGACCAACGAGCGTGGCAGGTGGCAGTGGGCTGGGCCCTGAGCAAGTACAGGATCAGCGAAGAGGTCATGGCTAGGGTTCAAACGACCTTAGGGACGTGGGCCTGAGGATCACCCAGGTCCCCAAGGGGACCCCGCTGTTGGCACTTATGGCCATACCAACTGAACGACCACGACTGAAGACCCGCCCCGGTTCCAGAGCGACAGCAGTTTCTGGGTCCCCTCTCCCCAGCACCAACACGGAGAATGACCCCCAGGGGAACCCTGACGACCAACCCTCCACCACAACACCCATAGACCCGGACGACCAGCCCTCTACCACGACACCCATGGAACAGGACCCATCCCCCACCCACGACCCACCTTCTCCAACCCCGGTGACTACAACACAACAGGACATTCCCAAAGAGACCCCCCCATTGACATGGACGACGGTTACCACGGAACCACCCCGACCCAAAACCCGGTCCGAACCCGGAGTGACAGCAGAGTCCAGGCCAGATGGATGCCTGGTGGCTTTCCTGTCGTTGTAGTCTAATGGAACTGGGGTCACCTTAGATCTGTTTTAGTACTAACATTACGGGTTCGGTACTTCCCCGCCTGGTCCACGGATCCCCCTGCTGAACTTCCAATCCCAGAAAAATTCGCATTTATTTGTCCCACTCCTAACACTCCATCCGGCCTAACCTACTCCCCCTCCCCCCATGATAGTTTGGGCGAAGGAGGGGGCTCTGGGGGACCGGGCTCAGGACGAGGGGGCTCTGGGGCCGGCCGGGACGGGGAGCTGAAGCCCGCCGGGATGGGGAACTGGGACCGGCCGGGATGGAGACGGGAAAGGGGCTCTGGGGTCGGCCGGCACGGGGAGCTGAAGCCCGCCGGAACGGAAATGGGACCGGCCGAGATGGAGACGGGGCAGGGGTAACTGGCTGCGCTGACAGTACCCGGGGATCAGGAGTCGGCAGCGCCGGCGGATCACGTGGAACACGGGTCGGCCTTCCGCCGACAGGTCGCGGGGAACAGGGGGCGGCCTTCCGTCGACGAGTTGCGGGGGACATTGGTCGGCAGCGCCGACGGGTCATGGGGAGCAGGGCCCAGCCACAGCTGCTCGAGGGCGCACGTCTGCCTCGCAGCCAGGTCGTGAAGGCCCTCCAGGAGCTGGCGGTTCGCCTCGGCCTGGTCCCGCCGCATCTCCTGGATCTGGGCCAGCATCTGCTCCAAACTGCTGCATAGTTGGTCTGGCTCTTCTCCTTCCGCCTGCTTTTTCCCAGGGGGCCCCATGTTGGGCTCCAGTGTAACGGTTGAATGGCCGTCACCCGTGGGTTTCCCCCTAAAGCACCAAGGATTTGCCACCACCAACGAGGTTCTGTTCGACAACATACTTTATTGAATTCACTCTCCAGCACAGCAGACCGCACGACGGCGCCTCTGCTCACTCTTTTCCAAACTCCAACTCTGCTGCTCTTTTATATGAGCAGCGTCAGCTGCTGACTGATTACCAACCAGCCAGCAGCTGAGGCCACATTGGCAACTCCACCCCCACAGCTGCCACATAAACCAATTAAAAAATGATGTATTATGCAGTGAGAATGAAGTGTGTAGCAGTATTAGTTTTTCTGTGAGAATGTGGCAAGCACCAGGATGTCTGAGAAATATACTGCAGATACAAGTCTCTAGATGTATATTGGTATTCTTTATTTGAACAGTGTATTGAAACCAAAAGTAAGGCATCCATCTGGATTAGCCAAGACCAGACAAGGTGGTTACAGGCTGGAGGAGGTGGCACTCATCATTAGGATGGTAATAAGATAATTATGCCACATCAGGCCCACACAAAATACCCAGTCAAAATGCAACAGAAACAAGGTCCATCCAGAAGCAGTGCCCTCTTTGATGGATGCTGAAAATTGCTAATGAGCAAGACACAAAAAGGAGCCCGGTGGTCATTTGATTGCCGAATTAGGGACGAATATTGCATTCCTAGGCTTTTCTCTTTACCAAGATGTGCTGTTTATCTTTGCAGCATCTTTGAGTAGACCACATTAACGCACCAAGTAAGTTAGTGTACAATGTGAAAACATAGCCTCTGTACTTATCTGCTTTGGATTAGATGTGCTTCTATGAATGATTACAGCGATCCTGTGAGCCTGCTCGGTTGTTATACAACTCTCTGCACAGGTAGGAATGTCAAGTATGCAGCCCCATGTGTCTGCATGTGAATTCTTATAATTTGTTATTATTAAGATTTGAAGGCTAAACTTGATGGCTCACAAAGTTATCCATCAGTTTCCTCGAACAGGAATTGATATCCAACTGCAATGTCACTGGAAGGACCGATGAAACAACACAATCGAAACATCGTTAAATGTTATGTTAAAGTTATTCCTATTAACTGGCGGCATAACCAAACTAACCAGGGAACATCAATGGAGTTTTACAGAACTTAGTTCGGGAACAATGACCATGCCCCGAATGTAGCTCATTTCCAGGGCACTAAGTACTTTGGAACTCTCCCTCACTGCATCCGATAACGACCTGTTCGCAGACGAGCAGATCACGCCCGAAGTCCTGGAGACCACACCGTCTCCCGGCATCCTTCGCTCCCGGCGACAGCAACAAACAAACTTTGCGACTCCCGACACCGATTCCCGGACAGCACCGACTATCGGTCCCTCACCGTGCAACAACCCCGGGCGGAGATCCCATCTCCGGCGCTCAAGGGACATCGGCGCTCTTCCAACTGGTCAAGATCCAGCCGCTCGGACACTTCTCCACGCCGACGCTCTGCCGAGGGCCATACACCCCTGAGTGGACAGTACGTAAGCTCAAAGACGCACTTGTCAAGCGCAACATCCCATTCAACAAGTTGGACCAGACAGCCAGACTCTATCAACGCCTGATGGACTACCAGTGTAACTGCACTTCCGGGTTCCTGGCATTGCGTCAACAGCAACGCCGATGACGTCATGACACACACCACAGCGGTAGCTACGGGCCAGGTTGCATCGTGCCCGCCCCCCACACCCAAATGCCCTCAACCCAGAGGCCACCCACTCGGCAGGCTCCCTCGAACAGCCTTCACTATTACCCCATGCACATGCTTCCCTCCATCTAAGCACCTCTTCCTACCTTCCTCCCCTTCCTGTTCTTCCCCCTCCCTACCCCTTCTCCCATCACCCAAATGTATGTAACGCTAATCATAATACCCTGCATGCAACCATTCCTTCCACAGGTCAGCCAGCATTCTTTCACAGCTCCATCACGTACCTCAACCCACCAGGCCTGCCCTAGCCACAGCGTTACCTCCAGCACACCCATCCGCCCGAACAGCCAACACAATAAGGCAGCAGATTCTTGCCAGTAATTGTGTGTACCTCATCCATCCATCTGCAAACATTCCCCACACCCCTAGAGAACTGCTTACCGTCTTCAGCCAGCCTCTCCCCTCTATCAAAGAAACTCACGACGACTGATTTTGCTTTTGCTTTCTCCCTATACAGTGACATAGTCTGCTCCGCAACGTATTCTGCTCCGCCTTCCCCGACCGCAGGCCCGAGCTGGACAATGGTATGAGATTAATCTTCAACTTGGGCAGTTGGGCAATAACGGATTGTATACATACTACATCCTTTTCGCTTCCGAGGCCACCTGCCGAATGCAGCAGGTCAACCAGGGCACATACTGGGGAACTCTCGACCCAGAACTATACTGCCAAGTTTTCGCATCCCGCCCTTCCCTAAACTGTAAGCTTAGCAGCGCACCATCCCACCCAGCCTCCTCATACTTCCTGTCAACAGTTCAGCCTCAACTCCCGTAACCAAAGCCCCACCTCCCACCGGATAGACTGCCTATCCGAGGCACTCTGTTGGATCTTAGCTAACCCCCATAAACTCCCGTACTTCATCGACCTCTCGGATGAATTCCTCACCGTTACACCACCTTCCTCCCCTCTGGCTCCACGCCCTGACCTCCTTGTTCCAGGTACTCTGCGTCCCCCTCTGCAGAAAAAGGTCCCAGCACGTCCCTGGAATTCCTCGGCATCACCCTGGACTCAGTCTACCCTCTCAAAAAAAATCAACCGCATTTCTCTTCTCAGCGGCAGCTCCGCGGAGATTGTGCGCTCTTTTAGTTTTTGTGTTTATTTTTAATATTTTCTTTGCCACAAACACATCGGCACTAACAACATACGACCGCAGCACACTTTTGGACATAAACTTTTGCGCAAAACAAGGGTTTTTGTCCACTTTTTCCATCGATCCAGCGTGGCCGGCGGAGATTGTACGAGCGAACCGCAACAACAACAGTGGAGCCGCTACTACGGGGGGACGACGAAACATCGAGGAAACGGAGCGGAATTCGAACAGACGGAGAGTTCAAGCCCACCGTCCACCTTTGCCCAGCATCCTTCTTGCTAACGCCCAGTCTCTGGAAAATAAGATGGATGATTTTAGGGCAAGGATCAGATTCCAACGGGACATGAGGATTGTAACATCTTTTGTCTGACGGAAACTTGGCTGACCCGCTGGTGCCGGATCGAGCCATATGCCCAACCGAGTCCTTCTCTGTTTTCCGTGCAGACAGAACGGAAGAGTCTGGTAAATCTAAGGGTGGAGGGTGTGCTTCATGACTAACAACATGTGGTGCGACCCCAAGAACATTAAGACTCTTTCGCTCCTGCTCGCCGAACCTGGAACATCTGACGATCTCATGCCGTCCATTCTACCTTCCCGGAGTTCAGCTCGGTCATCACCACAGCCGCTACATTCCACCACAAGCGGACACCGGCGTAGCACTATCGGACCTACATGATGTGTTATGTCGGCATCAGAACAAGTATCCCGACGGCTGTGGTGGTGGCTGGGGACTTTAACAAGGCAAACCTAAAAAAGTCATGCCGAACTTTCACCAGCACATTACGTGTGCTACCAGAGGAAAGAACGTTGGACCACTGCTATACGCCATTCAAGAGGGCTACAAGGCTGTCTCTCCCTCCGTTAGGGAAATCAGACCATGCCGCCATTTTTCTGCTTCCGGAGTATAAACAAAGGATCGCTGGGAAGCGGTAGTGACGAGGAACGTGCGTGGTCTGACCAATCAGAGGCTGAGCTACAGGACGCTTTGAGTATCGCCGACTGGGACATGATCCAATCCAGTTCCAGTGACGTCAGCGAGTTTATGAAGTAGCAATGAGCCTCATAGCAACGCTTAACGGACACCATCGTCCCCACGGTAAAAGTTAGGACTTTCTAACCAAAAGCCG
Organism: Pseudoliparis swirei; assembly: GCF_029220125.1. NCBI lineage: Eukaryota > Metazoa > Chordata > Actinopteri > Perciformes > Liparidae > Pseudoliparis > Pseudoliparis swirei. The sequence continues at coordinate 21,576,271 of NC_079394.1, read as the reverse complement.
TGGGTTGATAGATCCATCCGTGAAGCTGTGAACGCCTGTATTGCTGCCTATAACTCCGGTCTTGTACCCAGCAACATGGACGAGTACAAGGCAGCGGTCTATGGACTGAGGAGGGCGGTGAAGAAAGCCAAGAGGAGGTACCGAGACAGAGTGGAATCACAGATGGAGCAGCGACACCAGGCGCCTATGGCAGGGGCTACGGACTATCACAAACTACCGGAGCAGACCCAAGAATGGTGAGTGCCGGCGCATCCTAGCGGACGACCTGAACTCATTTTATGCACGGTTTGAGGCTAGCAACAACAGCGCTTAGCTCGGCTAACAACAACACTCTCGTAAGCGTAGCCGAGGTGAGTTCTACCGCTGGGGATGAACACACACTCTCTGTGACCCGAGCACAGTGTGAGGAGGGCTCTGTTGAGGTGAACACCAGGAAAGCTGCAGGTCCAGATGGCATATCTGGGCGAGTACTGAAGACCTGTGCTAACCAGCTAGCTCCAGTGTTCACCACAATATTCAACCTCTCCTGGCTGAGTCCGTGGTCCCGCCTGCTTCAAGAGATCCACTATTGTCCCTGTGCCCAAGAATGCTTCTCCAGCATGTATGAACGACTACCGACCGTGGCCTCACCTCGGTGGTCATGAAATGCTGAGAGGCTGATAAAGGACTACATCTGCGCCTTCCTCCTTCCTCCATGGACCCGCTGCAGTTTGCTTATCGCCCAAACAGATCCACGGATGATGCTGTCTCCCAGGTACTGCACACACTCTCTCATCTGGACAGCCAGAGGGGCTATGTGAGACTGCTGTTCATTGATTATAGTTCAGCTTTCAACACCATAGTCCCTCCAGACTGGCGGCAAGCTGATTGAGCTGGGACTGAACACCCCTGTGTGCTTGGATCCTGGACTTCCTGACCGCCAGGCCACAGGTGGTCAGGGTGGCAGACACACCTCCAAATCCCTCACCCTGAACACAGGATCCCCCAGGGTTGCGTCCTCAGCCCCTACTGTACTCCTGTACACATAATTTGTTATTATTAAGATTTGAAGGCTAAACTTGATGGCTCACAAAGTTATCCATCAGTTTCCTCGAACAGGAATTGATATCCAACTGCAATGTCACTGGAAGGACCGATGAAACAACACAATCGAAACATCGTTAAATGTTATGTTAAAGTTATTCCTATTAACTGGCGCATAACCAAACTAACCAGGAACATCAATGAGTTTTACAGAACTTGGTTCGGGAACAATGACCATGCCCCGAATGTAGCTCATTTCAGGGCACTAAGTACTTTGGAACTCTCCTCACTGCATCCGATAACGACCTGTTCGCAGGCAGGCAGATCACGCCCGAAGTCCTGGAGACCACACCGTCTCCGGCATCCTTCGCTCCGGCGACAGCAACAAACAAACTTTGCGACTCCGACACGATTCCCGGACAGCACCGACTATCGGTCCTCACCGTGCAACAACCCGGGCGGAGATCCATCTCCGGCTCAAGGACATCGGCTCTTCCAACTGGTCAAGATCCAGCCGCTCGGACACTTCTCACGCCCGGCGGCTCTGCCGAGGGCCATACACCCCTGAGTGGACAGTACGTAAGCTCAAAGACGCACTTGTCAAGCGCAACATCCCATTCAACAAGTTGGACCAGACAGCCAGACTCTATCAACGCCTGATGGACTACCAGTGTAACTGCACTTCCGGGTTCCTGGCATTGCGTCAACAGCAACGCCGATGACGTCATGACACACACCACAGCGGTAGCTACGGGCCAGGTTGCATCGTGCCCGCCCCCCACACCCAAATGCCCTCAACCCAGAGGCCACCCACTCGGCAGGCTCCCTCGAACAGCCTTCACTATTACCCCATGCACATGCTTCCCTCCATCTAAGCACCTCTTCCTACCTTCCTCCCCTTCCTGTTCTTCCCCCTCCCTACCCCTTCTCCCATCACCCAAATGTATGTAACGCTAATCATAATACCCTGCATGCAACCATTCCTTCCACAGGTCAGCCAGCATTCTTTCACAGCTCCATCACGTACCTCAACCCACCAGGCCTGCCCTAGCCACAGCGTTACCTCCAGCACACCCATCCGCCCGAACAGCCAACACAATAAGGCAGCAGATTCTTGCCAGTAATTGTGTGTACCTCATCCATCCATCTGCAAACATTCCCCACACCCCTAGAGAACTGCTTACCGTCTTCAGCCAGCCTCTCCCCTCTATCAAAGAAACTCACGACGACTGATTTTGCTTTTGCTTTCTCCCTATACAGTGACATAGTCTGCTCCGCAACGTATTCTGCTCCGCCTTCCCCGACCGCAGGCCCAGGCTGGACAATGGTATGAGATTAATCTTCAACTTGGGCAGTTGGGCAATAACGGATTGTATACATACTACATCCTTTTCGCTTCCGAGGCCACCTGCCGAATGCAGCAGGTCAACCAGGGCACATACTGGGAACTCTCGACCCAGAACTATACTGCCAAGTTTGCATCCGCCCCTTCCCTAAACTGTAAGCAGCAGCGCACTTTCATCCCACCCAGCCTCCTCATACTTCCTGTCAACAGTTCAGCCTCAACTCCCGTAACCAAAGCCTCACCTCCCACGGATAGACTGCCTATCCGAGGCACTCTGTTGGATCTTAGCTAACCCCCATAAACTCCCGTACTTCATCGACCTCTCGGATGAATTCCTCACCGTTACACCACCTTCCTCCCCTCTGGCTCCACGCCCTGACCTCCTTGTTCCAGGTACTCTGCGTCCCCCTCTGCAGAAAAAGGTCCCAGCACGTCCCTGGAATTCCTCGGCATCACCCTGGACTCAGTCTACCCTCTCAAAAAAAATCAACCGCATTTCTCTTCTCAATTCCAATTTCCTCCTGACCCCCAAATGCACCAAGCGCCAACTCCTCTCACTGTTAGACCACCTTAACTACGCCATTTGCATCATTCCCCAAAGTCGTTCCTTCTTGTCCCTGTGGCAGTTGTCCCCAATCTGGCCTCGGCTGCTGGCTGACTGGCAATCAGTCAGCAGCCGATGCTGCTGATATAAAAGGGCAGCAGAGCTGGAGGTAGGGAGGCAAATGAGCAGAGGCGCAGTGTTGCGGTCTGCTGTGTGCTGTGTGTAATACCAATAAATATGTCATCCAACGAAACCTCTGTGTGCCTGGCTGATCCTTGGAGCGTTTGGGGGAAACCCACGGGTAGCGGCAATAGAGCTGCTACACTGGAGCCCAACGTGGGGCCCCCTGGAATAAAGCGCCTGGAAGGGATGCAGCCAGATCCGGAAGAGGAGCTGTTGGACAGCTTGGGGCGGATGCTGGCCCGGATAGAGGAGATGCGGCGGGCACAGGCGGAGGAGAACCGCCTGTTCCTCAAGGCCCTCCTGGATCTGCCGGTGCTGCGGCTGAACCCCGTTTCCCAGTACCCGTCGGAGCTGCCGACCTCCGAGCCCCAGGACCCGTCGGAGCTGCCGACCTCAGAGCCATCGGAGCTGCCGACCTCCGAGGTCCAGGATCCGTCGGAGCTGCCGAAGTCCAGGAGCCGTCGGAGCGGCCGTCCTCCGAGCCCCAGGACCCGGTAGCGCTGCCGACGACCCCTGTTCCCCGGGACCCATCGGCGGAAGGCCGACCCTGGTTCCCCATGACCCGACGCCGACCCCTGATCCCCGGGGCCTGTTACCCCTGCCCCGTCTCCATCCCGGTCAGTCCCAGCTCCCCGTCCCCCTGCCTCGGTCGACCCCAGAGCCCCCTCGCCCTGAGCCCGGTCCCACAGAGCCCCCACATCCCAAGGACGGTCCCCCAGAGCTCCCTCCTCCCGTGCCCGGTCCCCCAGAGCCCCCTCCTCCCGAGCCCGGTTCCCCAGAGCCCTCGCCTCTGCCCAAGCTCTCATGGGGGGGGGGGGGGGGGGAGTAGGTTAGGCCGGATGGAGCCCTGGTCTAAATCAAGTGGTGGGGATATGTGGCAGCTGGCCTCGGCTGCTGATATAAAAGGGCAGCAGAGCTGGAGGTAGGGAGGCAAGTGAGCAGAGGCGTAGTGTTGCGGTCTGCTGTGTGGTGTGTGTGATACCAATAAATGTCATCCAACGAAACCTCTGTGTGCCTGGCTGATCCTTGGAGCTTTTGGGGGAAACCCACGGGTAGCGGCAATAGAGCTGCTACAGTCCCACTTCCTTTCGGTCGTCAATTTCACCACTGAAAATCACCATGCACAAGTCACACTCGACAATGCATGCCAAACGGAGCTAAAATTATGGCACCAGTTCCTCTCATGGAATGGCATCTCCTTCTTTTACGACGACCACGTCCCAAAACTGGAAGAAATCCAGCTATTTACAGACTCTGCGCTCTCGATAGGGTTTGGCGGCCTCTTCGGCAACAAGTGGTTCTCATGGTGTGTTCACACCGGACGCGTCGAAATTTCCGGTCAGACATGTTTGAAGCAGCACGAACAGAGCGTTTGCCGCGGGGCGAACAGAGCGAATAGACGCAGCTCGTCGACGCGCGAGTTGAAATTTCCCAACTCCGGCAGCAAAAACGCGTGAGTCATAGTTGCGTCAGCCAATCAGCGTTGAGCAGCTCCGCTCGTCATCGTCCTGCTGGTTTCGAAAATGGAGGAAAAGATTGTCGCCGTTTGTGGGCACCCCGAACTTTATGACACGACTCTTTTAACTTACCGAAACCGTAGCTATAAAGATGAAGCGTGGAAGAAGGTCGGAGAAGCCGTGGGACTACCTGGTAAGTTTTGAATGTATGCATTTGCTTTTATTCTAGCTATTTGTTGTACTTTACTATGAACCAACCGCCGGCATATGTGTTTCATGGCAGAGGAGATCTGCCGCCGTAGGTGGAAAAGTCTCAGACACGTATCAAAGAGAGAAGAGAGAGAGCAGCGAGAAGCGCAGTGGGAGTGCAGCTCAGTCCACTAAAAAGTGGAAGTACTCTGCGGTCCTGTCGTTCCTCGACCCATTTATTACTCCGCGGCAGACTAGTGGGAACATGGGGCGGAGGGCCGTGGAAGTCAGGACCGCAGAGTACAGAGAGGAGGAAAGAGCAGAGGCAGCAGCAGGGCCATCTCACAGGGCAGGTCAGTCGACAAGTGAAGACACAACATCACAGTCTGGTTAAGGAAAAGATTCATATGGCTGAAGAAGTGTCTGCTAATGTTCATCTGTGATGTCTTGAAAATTAAACACAATTCAGATCACCTTTCTGTTGCTTGGACAAGCTATGCTTAGTCCAGTGTTTAAATTAGTTTAATCCTCCAGAGACCAGTCTACAAAACTAACTTTTACCATTACAACTTTGTTCCGCTATCGGGAGTTTCTTTTATTTGAGTTTTAACATGTAATGTAATGTAACATGGATGTAAGATGGATGTACAAAAAGACAAGATACTATCATAGTTTCAACTATATGTAACTTTAAAGGACAAAGCAATGTGATCGTATTTGCAGAAACATTAATATGTAATTACAATGTCACTTTTGGGTTATAACATAGTTTTATTGTTAATATTTAAAGATGAACCAGATCCCTCGCTGGATGACCTAGCTCCTCCTCCTTCTGCTGCTGCTCCTCCTGCTGCTGGTCCCTCTAGACCGCCCTCAGGTATGTGCATGACCAAAGTTGGATTGCATTTTTTTGGTATGACTATTTATGCATTCATGGTATGTATTTCACTATGACAAATATTAATCTGACAAGCTATTGTAGTGATGGTGTTTATATTTCATACAGGAAGAAGAAGGGCCCAGAGAAGGCCGCAAATCTTCGTGAGTGAGAGGGAGATTGAGGATCTGCTCCTCGTCACTCTCAGGAAAAGTGCCGCACCTCCTCCATCGGCGATATAATCATTTTTTAGAACACTGGTTCCTTCCATGGAGAGGATGTCACCCCAGCGTTTGGAATTTGTCAAATTTGAAATTCACAAAATAGTTTTTGAGAACAGCCCTGTTGTGCTGAATTTGGAACATTTGGAATAGACCTCTGGTGTACAATCTCTCCATGGAAGGAACCAGTGTTTCAATTTTTTGTAAATAGTTAGATTTTGTAAATATTCTTATTGTTATTATTGTATATATTATTATTATATATATTATAATTGTGTTCAAATAAATGTATACATTTATTCAATGTTACTTATTCCATGTTCTTTATTTAATTTACAAGAAAACCAACAAAGGAAAGTTTCTTTAGTAGTAATGTGTGGTTGGCTCTTAAAAGTGCCGTTTTGGATGTGCTTGGGCTACACGGTGTCTTGCCATGGGACGGTCCCTTCAGCAGAGAAGAAGGATGTGAAGGCCTCCCTCACCCTGATGGCCTCTCTCGCTGCGTTATTGGCTCCACCTCTCCAACTGGTACTCTCACTGCTGTTTGGGCTGTCCGCCGCAGGAAGTTATGCAGGACACGGGTACCCTTCACACACTTCTCTGCAACTTCTGGGTGGACCTCAATGACGCGCCTGTACATCCTCCACTGAGATGAAAGGATCCCGAAGGCATTCTCCACAACCAGCCGAGCTCGGGAGAGACGGTAATTGAAGATCCGGCGCTCCCTCGGAAGGAGGCGGCCAGGGAATGGCCTCATGAGGTTTCTCCTCAGGGGGAAGGCTTCGTCAGCCACAAAGACATGTGGCTGGAGTCCTCTGTGACCAGCTCCTGGGAGTGGCAGGTCAGCAGGCAGTTGAAGTGTGCCAGCTTGCAGTGCCTGGCCAAAAGCTGAGTTGGCCAGACTCCCACCATCACTGGTTCTGCCGTAGCCCCCAACATCAACCAGCCTGAAACAATATTGTGCATTAACAACTGCCAGGAGAACCATTGAGAAGGTCCCCTTGTAGTTGAAGAATTGCGAACCGGAATTTGCAGGGGCTTTGAGGACCACATGTTTTCCATCTAATGCTCCACAGCAGTGGTCCTCAACCACCGGGCAGCGGCCCGGTACTGGTCTATGAGGCATTTCCTACCGGGCCGCAAAGAAAGAATAAATAATTTATATAATTTCCGTTGTATTAATGATTAGTCTGAAAGGTGTTTTATTTTGGAAAACGACCGGATTTTCCCCGACGTAACATTCGCAGGTGCCTCTTGATACGTGAAGACGCATGTCTCGGTCACGTGGTACGTTACTCAAAAATAAGCCGGCAAACTATCAAGAATGAGTCAAACGTCCTTGGAGAGCTTCTTTGGGAAGGGAAAAAGGCCAACTGAGGAGCCAGAAGAAAAGCCTACCACCTCAAAGAAAAAGAAAGCGTCTTTCAACAGACAATATCAAGAATCATATTTAAAATACGGTTTCATCGCAACAGGTGACTCATGCACCAAGTCCGCTCTGTATGCTATGTGGTGACAAGCTAGCAAACGAGGCAATGAAACCGTCAAAACTGCTTCGGCACATGGAGACCAAGCACATTGGATTGAAAGATAAGCCTTTTGAGTTTTTTGAAAGACAAAACGTGAGCAAGAAGGACAGACGCAATTACTGAGGGCCACCACATCAACAAATGCCAGTGCACTGAGAGCAGGCACGTGCACAGATAGAGCCCTAGTGGTGCTCAAGCACCAGCCCTTTTGCCCTGGATGAGTAAAGTGCCCTTTTTGCTGGAGACACATTTTTTTTTATTCATCCGTATTTAAGAATAAACGTTACTCTCTGTCATCAAGTCCCCCCAAATGTGTTTTAATATTCAACGGGGCATTTATTTGAGTTCTTGTGAGAATTTCGCCTAGACCCGCTCCGCGGCGCTCACGACCCCCCCCCCCCTCCTCTGCCTCCTCCCTCCACTTCCTCCTCCGCGCAGGTCTCCTCGCGCCACCGAACGGGTGCACCTCCTTCTCCTCTGACCCGCAGCATCAGACACACAGGTCCTGACGGTGTTTGTCCCTTAACGTTTTGTGATAAATCAACCACAACATTAGCGCTGCTGAAAACATGACGTCACAACTGGTCCTAAAAAAATAAACAAACAAAAACTCCGTGATTTCAAAGCCTCGTCCAGCTGTTTACTGATGTTAGTTATGTTTAGAGAAGAGAGAGAGAGAAGAGAGAGAAGGGAGAATTCAAGAGAGGAGAGAGAGAGCGAAAAGAGAGAGAGAGAGAATTTTTATTCCGTTCTATTCAACAGGGGCTAGTCTAGGATTTGCGTGGTCAGACTGAAAAACAAATCATAAGGCCTCTCTTGTTCAGGGGGCCTTAGTTTGAGGACCACTGCTCTTGGCTGTTGATGTCTATCAATATCGATCATTTTGAAAAGGGGGCAATACGGCAATATGGATCCGTATCAGACCAGCGAGGAGGGCAATACGTGGCTGGCATGACGACCCATTAGCCAATCAGAACGCTTGTACTGTCGTTGCTATATAATAATTCATCTTTATTCATAAAGAAAATGTAAGCTAGCTGTCTGATGCTGCCAAGAGGAAACGCAGGTCGAGGACAGCATCATCAGTGTATTGCTGCTTATGCTTCAACTCTGTCAGAATTATTTTTTGGCATTGGGTGCCCTTTTTTTTGGTTTGAGCACCTGCCCCCCAAAATGTCTGTGTACGTGCCTGACAGAGCATCATACTTAGTGGCTAACCGTATTGCTAAGGCTAAGAAACCATTTAATATTGGAGAAGAACTTATCCTGCCTGCCGCCAAGGATATTTGCCGTGAACTTTTAGGAGAGGCTGCAGTTAAAAAGGTAGCACAGGTGCCTCTTTCGGCTAGCACCGTCACCAGGCGCATTGAGGACATAGCGGAGGACATTGAGATGCAATTGTTGGAGAGGATTCAAGTCACCATGGTTCGCAATCAAGGTTGATGAGTCTACGGATATTGACAACAAGGCAATACTACTTGTTTATGTGCGATATCTTTATCAGGAGGATGTGAATGAAGATATGTTATGTGCACTGTTCTTGCCAACCAACCAGCCGCAGAACTTTTCAAGTCTCTGAATGATTATGTCAGGAAAACTGAATTGGTCCTTTTGTGTCGGTGTGTGCACGAACGGAGCTGCTGCTATGACTGGACGGCTGTCTAGTTTAACTACTCAGATTAAGGAGGTTGCACCTGAATGTGAGTCCACACACTGTCATTCACAGGGAAATGCTGGCTAGCCGAAAAATGCCACCTGAACTTCAGTGTATTGAAGGATGTTGTTAGTTATTAACCTCATCAAAGCACATGCGCTCAACTCCTGTCTGTTCGAGCAGCTTTGTGAGGAGATGGATGCAGAGCACAAACACCTTCTCTTACACACAGAAATAAGATGGCTATCCAGAGGAAGATCACTGGCCAGAGTGTTTGAGTTACGAGAGCCGCTGCAGAGATTTCTCTCGGAAAAAAACTCGCCACTGGCGGCTCATTTCAGTGACAAGGAATGGGTCGCCAAACTCGCTTTCTTGTGCGATATATTCAATCTGCTCAACGGACTCAATCTGTCACTTCAGGGGAAAATGACAACTGTGTTCAGGTTGGCAGATAAAGTAGCTGGATTCAAAGCCAAAGTGGAATTGTGGGGTCGGCGAGTGGACAGGGATATTTGACATGTTTCAAACTTTAGCAGGGATTTTTGAGGACAGCGCACCTAGGCCAGCATTCTCCCAGCTGGTGCGCCATCACCTGTCTTTGCTTTTACAAGAGTTTGAGCGCTACTTCCCAACGACAAAAGACCCACGAAATGCGAAGGAATGGATCCGCGACCCGTTTGTGAACAAACCGGGCGAATCGAGCATGTCTATGCAACAAGAGGATCAGCTGCTGGAGATCGCAAATGACGGTGACCTTAAACGTACATTTGAGACAACAACTTTGCCGATGTTCTGGATGAAAATCAAGCCAGAATATCCTGACATCGCCACAAGAGCACTGAAAACCCTGCTACCATTTCCAACATCCTATCTTTGTGAAGCGGGCTTTTCTGCAGTGACAGCAACCAAGACAAAATTCCGGAGCAGACTGGACATAAGGAACACACTGCGGGTGTCATTGTCTCCCATCATCCCTAGATGGGACCATCTCGTTGCACAGAAACAAGCCCGGAACTCCCACTGATTCAGCGTTATGGTGAGTTGTATTTTTCATGCACTTAATGTAGTATGACCCTCTCGATGCCCCGTACCTATAAATGGATCTGTGTTGTCAGGATGATAGTTCAATAGATATGCCAGCAGGCTAAAGACATGCCGTTGTCCGTATTCATTTGTAATGCCAATTACCACACTTAACATTCGTTTTTATGCCGGTCGCGTTATTTGTTGTTGTTGCTGTATTTATCTACCGGTCCGTGAAAATAATGCCAACATTAAACCGGTCCGTGGTGCAAAAAAGGTTGGGGACCCCTGCTCCACAGCATAGAGGAAAATTCCACCGCTCCTCAAACCCCACAGCAATATCCCTCCAGTCCTCTGTGGTGGGCACAGCCATGAACTCCTCCATAAGGCAGTCCCAAATAGCTGCGGCTCCATCGGGGACAAGAGTAGACACCGAGAAGACCCCAACACGGAAGCTGTAGGCGATGGTCCTAAATGAGTCCCCAGTAGCAAGATATCTGCCGTACAGAAAACATTACATTTAATGTCTTTATGATAATGATATTAATGATACTGTAGGTGTAGTTTTCATGAATAATAAACACAAATGCTGGTGAGTTTACATTATAAGTTATATAGTTTGTAGATACGTATGTGTATTGTTGGAGACCAGATAGATGGATCCTTCATTAAGAAATCACAAAATGTAAAAAGGGCTTTCTTGACGTCTTGTGGACAGACAAAGCATGAATATATTTTATGAAACTGCCACTCACAGATGGACAGGCGCTCCGCAGCGGAGATTGAACGCCTGTAGTTGGTGTCCACCCGAGATCCTGGCACCGACCCGAGCCAATAGGTCATCAAACTGGCTAACGTTTAGCCTGAAGTAGCGCTGGAAGCGGCCGTCATCCAGACGCAGTTCCTTGAGGAGCCGGTGAAATTCACCGAGCTGTCTGCGTTTACAGATGATGTTGTGAACCCAAACACGACGGCGTTGGAAGTTACGACGCTTTTCGGCCTTCCACAAGTATAACGCAATTCCTTCGATGGTCGATGGCGAAAAAGAAAACTCTTTTTCACGTATAGAAGCGGGAGCGATAAGCCCCGACGCGTCTGGTCTGAACACACCGTCAGCCGAATGGCTGCCAGAATGCGCGTCCCTTGTTGTATCGCAGCCATTCTTTGGGGCCATGACTGGTCCAAAAAGACCATTGCTTTCTACACAGACAGCAGCGCAGTAGTCAGCATCAGCAACAAAGGGCGGTCGCGCTGCTTAGACGTAATTCAGTTAATGCGCAGACAAACCCTAGTTTCAGTTCGGCATCAGTTCATCATCCAAGCCGCCCACATCCCAGGTCACGCAAAACCTCATCGCTGATTCACTGTCTCATTTTCGGTCCAAAAATTCAGACTATTAGCACCAGCCTCAGAACCCAGGCCGACTCCGGTTCCACCGTCTTCATCTGACCATAGAACTACGACACCTGGTCTCCGCCTCCCAAGACGCCATCACCAGCATCACACCCCAAACCCTCTCAGATACCTCACAGGATGGAACAGCTTTTAAAGCTGTCCAGGCTTTGGCCAGCTTGCCCTTTCCATCAATCGACGTCCTCACCCTCACAAACTAAATCACATACGCCCATTCCCGTAACATCAAGTCGTCTACCATACGACTCTACTTAAGCAGAATTAATTTCCTAACTAAACTGTCCTCAGGAGCTCTGCGTCCCGCCACTACCCACTCTAACATAGCCATGGTCCCTCAGTCTTCGCAAAACCGAACCGATCCCTAAACGCCTGCCCCTCACTCCAGACCTCCTCGCTCGCTGCATTCACATGCTCCGTTCAGACTACCTATCTCCCTTCACGTACACAACGCTAGAGTCCATGTTCCTGCTGTCTTTTTTCGACTTTGTGCGTTGCTCAGACTTCACCACTCCGACCACCATCAGTCAGTACACGACATCTACACAACATTTCCGACATCTCCAGCCATCTCCCTGACACAATCGCAAATCACCTCAAACACAGCAAGACCAATCAGCAAGGTCCACCTCAGTGCGTTTCTTTTCCGCCTAAAATCGTTCCCGAGTCCGTACGAGCCTATCCGCGCCTACCTAAACTTGAGATCGACTGGCCGAACCCAAGACCCCTGTTCATAACAGACGGGAAAGGGGGTCACGTGGCCCTGGTTCCTACACTACTTCTGCCAGGTCTTAGCCAGATCCGGCATAGCTACAGAGTCGTACTTATGCCATGCATTCCGCATCAGCGCAACCTCCGCAAGCCAAAGAATCCCTGATCACGTCATAAAGATGCTTGGCCGGTGGTCCTCCTCCGCGTACCTCTCCTACATCCGCTCCAACCCGAACACTATCAGGAACGCTCACTGCATGGTGCTTGTCCACCTGAAGCCATCTCTTGGGGACTCCGGGCTCCGAAGCTTCAAGAAGTGACAACCCCCACCCACGAGTCTTCACTCTCCTGTTCCCACCAGCCACCAGGACAACGACAACCCACCATCGCACCCATCCGACCTCTCTTTCATCCCTCATCCCTATTTTTACCACGGTTATTGCTTTTATGTGTACATGTTTTACAATTGCAGAACCAGACCACTGAACACATATATTATTTGGTTACCAAGGTTATTGCTTTTATGTTTACATGTATTACAATTGCATACCCAGACCACTGAATGCATATATAAATGTATCTTTCACTGTTGGGTTTACATTTCTGAGGATGAGGACTATGTACCACCCCATGCATGTGTCCCAGGGGCTACAAGGAAAAGGACATTGCCAAATGCACCTCTCCCCACTGCTCCAGGAGTCTTGCAGCCTCAGCCAGGCCCATCAGCACCTCATCGCCCCACGGCTCCAGAACTTCCCCAGACCACTCGGCGGAAGAGAGGACGTCCATCTCTTGGAACTTCTGCTCCAGCCAAGTGTGGAGCAGCTAAGATGGCCTCTTCAAGGACTGCGGAGGAGGGGGACAGGTGGCATGGCAGGGAGGAGGCCATCAAACCTGCCCCCCTCCGGTTCAAGCTTGCAAGGGACCCGGGACCTGCATGTGACACCAGCAAAGCCTGGTCTCCTCTTGACCTGTTCAACTCTTTTTCGAACGCTGTTGTCACAACAATTATTAAAAATACCAACGCCGCCAGGAGGAAGCAAAGTGGGGTTAAGTTTAAATGGGACATCCTTAATTTGAAGGACTTCTATATATTTCTGTCCATTATAGTCTTCACTGGCCTTGTGACGATGCACGAAAGGGCTGACTACTGGAGGAGTATTTGGCCGTATAACTTGCAGTTCCCCTTAACTAGATGTCGCGGCAGTGCTTTGAGGCCATTTTGTGGTCCCTCCACCTCAGCCACCCGGAAGAGGACGACAAACGATGAAAGGAAAAACACTCCTGCGTACGACAGGTTTTTCAAAATAAAGCCTCTCTACACAGATATTGTGTCCGCCTGCCAAGCGAACAGTACATCAAGGACAAACCCACAAGATGGGGCTACAAACTTTTTTTGCTGGCTGATTTGTCCCTCGGCTACACCTGGAACTTTTATGTTTATGCAGGCAAAAGTGAGTCCACCACAGGCCACGGTCTGAGCTACTCAGCCGTGGTGGACCTTTTGCCTTGTTTGTCTCCTCGGCAGCGGGTACTTGTTGTACTCGGACAATTTCTACACAAGCCCGCTGCTCTTCAATGATCTGTATGCACAGAACATTGGATGTTGTGGGACCATAAGAAAAAATCGTATTGGAATCCCAAAAACCCTCGTAAACGACCTGCCCAAAAAGGCTGAGAGGGGGGACATGCGATGGATCCAGAGTGGTATCCTCCTGATTGTCAAGTGGAAGGACACAAGAGAGGTCGCCATGTGTTCCAAGATCCATGGGGCCTACAGTGGACAGACGGTGCAGAGGAAGGTGAAGACGGCTGGGGTGTGGCAAAGCAAGAGCATCCCAGTCCCGGACTGCGTCGTTGACTACAATCGGTATATGGGCGGAGTCGATTTGTCCGATGCACTCATCGGATATTACAGCGACCGCCATAAGACGATGAATTGGTACAAGACATTCTTTAATCACTTCGTGGACATCGCTGTGGTCAACAGCTACCTTCTCCATAAGGAACTGTACAAGCTGAGGTAGGACCCCATCCAGACGAAGCCCTTAACCCACAAGGGCTTCACGGAGCAGTTGGCCAAAGAGATGTTGCCGTTTGCAGTGGGTTCCCAGTAGACGCACGTCTACTGGGCACAACCTATCAAACTCTTCCATGTGCCTTCCCGCTTTTTACGAGGGTGTAAGGGACCGGAAGTCTTGCAAGAGGTGCCAGGACAATGGACTGCCAAGGGTCAAAACACCGGCTTACTGCTCAAAGTATGACGTTCCTCTCTGTTAAGGTGCGTTCACACCAAAAGCGAAACTTTTTTCGCGCAACCGAATCCCATGAGAAGTCAACGTACAGACCCTTGTGGCTGCGATAGACGTGATATTTTCCCGGGCGGCGCGTTTGGGCCGACGCGATGTGGCCGACGCGTTTCCAGCGGCACAATTTTCGCCCCGAGTTGAAATATTTCAACTTTGAGGCGGTCATCTCGCAACTCGGGCCAATCAGCTCTTGAGTTCCGCTCTCGTAGCGCTGGAAGCGGAAGTCTTTCAGACGTAACAGTAACTTCATCGGTGAAAGTGACCGAGCTGAGTGAGCCTACGGGTGATGTCATGAACCCAAACACGAGGGCGTTAGTGTGTGGGATATCCACAACAAATATAAAGCAGAACTAGTGGTTAGTTATTCGAGTGGATGAAGGAGATAACGGTCTTTACGGAGACAAGACACGGAGATAAGCCTCGCCCCTCGCGCAGCGTCTCGACGCTTATGGCCTGAACGCGGCGAATGGTCGAGCGAGTAAACTCACGCGTTTTGGGGCGATGCGAAAAATAGTTTCGCTTTTGTTGTGAACGCACTTTTACTCTGCCAAAAGGAACTGTTTCACGCTGTGGCACACTGATTAGCATCAGCTCAGCATCCCCCCCTCCCCCCTCTTCAAGCAGCATTTGGACAAGGTCATACAAGAGTGCATCAATGGCTCAGTATCCACCTCCCCTTCTAGAAGAGAAACTATTTTCTAGTGTTTTACTGCATTTTTACATTTTGTTTGACTAACAGTTTTCTATAATAAAATCTGTTCCATTTGTTCACTTCATTTGTGTCTTCTTGATTCGGAAAATGTCTATAATTATTATAATGCCAAAGACTGCTGTATTTGGATGTTTTGAACACTGAGTAATATACAAGTGAAATAAATGGTTTGGTCCATGAGAAAATGCAAACGGCACAGATCGTGCCCAAATGCACATGTTGAAGACCTCGCCTAAATTCTCTTTCTAAAAAACTCTAGCTGCTTTCTGCTTCAGTTTTTCTAAATCATACTTTGCAGAGTCTGTTCACAAGGGGTGTTATTATCTGGGTGATCTTAGGCCTTTGCTGTGCTGTGCATCAATCCAGGAGATATTCATCCTGAAAGTGCTTTTTTTTGGGGGCGAACCTGAAACTTCTATTTCTGCTCTGTTTCCTCTTTATTTACTCTTAACCAGTAACACATATCCTGATTTTTACACACCTGAACAAAAGCTCACATGTGTTGCCTTTATTATAACACCAACACTATTCAAATAGCTTGTGTTGTTGCAGAGCTACACCCTTTTTAGTTTGGGTATGTCATTTCGAGCAGAAACCTAAAAAATTGGGTGGGGCTCAAGAGGTTAATGAATATCTGCAACAAGTCACACCAGGGGTAAGTTTCTCAGGCAAAGTAATTTTTCTTTATGTGATGACTAAAGTAGTGCCACCGCATTGCATGCAGAGCTGTCAATTGATTGTCCTTAACACCTAGGAATTGTTTGTGGATAAAATATTTTTATAAAGTACAGATGTAACTGGGAAGCGAACAGCAGCAAACTTCAAGACTAGTCAAAATTATTTCATTCCACACCACAGGATGCCCAATCTAATTTCTTCTGTTATTCTTTTGGTATTCGCAACTTCTCTTCCAATCAGTACTTCTATACTTTTTGATTCACTCATCCCTGATTGGGGCCCTTTTAGTGGGATCTCCAGTCTTTCCAGTCGAGTCCAGTTGCAGCTCTCTAGTCGCCCCATTAAAAACCCAAATGCCTTCAAGAATAAAAAAATTAAAAACATTTCACACCCAAATGGGGAGCTGGACACTTTCACATGTACATGATAGTAGAGAGGTTCTACTAATATCTCCTGTTACACCCCCCCCCCCCCCCCCCAAAAAGAATAAAAGAGTTTTCCTTTGTAACATAATCGCCTATGCTTTTGGGCAATATACTCTCTCTACTGCCACAGGCAGTGGCAGTGCGTCCATAGAGGGCGCTAGGGCGCCGCCCCTCTTAAAATTTTGAGATGAAAAAATATATATCGCCACTCATTATCACGGAGAGAAGCCCCTCCCCATTTCCGGGGCACCGGCCAAACGTGTGTGTGCGGCAGCGAGCAAACATTTCACAGTCGTTTCGGCAAGGACGGCTTCTCATTGGCGGATGAAACGTGAATCTTGGGGCACAAAAATGTGCGCTCTGGCCAATAACATCGTTTTATTATTTCACGTGATTGGACTATTCGGCAGATCAGAGACCGGTATCGTTCCCTCAGCCAGAGAGCTCCACGGAGCTACGGGAGCAGGTTGCTAACGGAGCTGGTCAGCTGGAGGCTCAGTGAGTAATGCGCTGTTTAGATTCCCCTGTCTGTTGTTCCAAAGTCCTGGGACTGAAACTCTCTGGACTACAACGGGGTGAGGGATCTAAAGCGCTTCAGACAAGTGTAAAGCACGAATCTTGCCGCAGTTATCTAGCTAAGAGCATGGAGCTAACTCGCTAACAGCATGAAGCTAACCCTGTTTGCAGAGCAGCAGAAGGAGACAGCCACATTGACGTTTATTGTAATACCCAAAGTAAAAGGTCGCATTATATCAATGAGCCACGGATTATTCTTAAAATATACGGAGCCGAGACTTTCACGCTGTGTTGACTGACTGCATGAAGTCCTCCTTAAGGGGTATAATAGAAGCAGCATCTCGTTGCTAATTCACACTCCTGATTGCGCCGCTCGTGTGTCTAATAAGGCTGCTTGTTCTTGTCGGCTGGTGAGGGGGGGAGGGGGGGGTGTATGGGTGTGACAGGGGAAGGAGGCACAGTGTATGTGTGTGTGTGTATGGGGGGGGATTTAATGAATACATATAGAAAGATATAATAGAAAATATTATGGAGAATATTATTATGAATGTATTATGAAGCATAAGGGAAAGACTGTTTTCTCTATGCAAATGATAAATGTAAATGGCAAGAGTTAAGAGTTAATGTATGTCGCATTAGAATGAATGTTAGTCTAGAATTTCAGACATGTCGAAGCCGGTTGAATCCTGTGATGTTACTTTAATCCAGAAAGTAATATACTTGAGACTTTTATTGTGAAGGAACCGTTTAGGTAGCTGACCAGAAATGACGCCTCGTCGCAGCGACTTGACGTTTAACCTCTCCATGCTGTTGTTGGATTAGTTTAGCCAACCGGAATGCATTGCCGATCTGAATATGAAAGAACTAATCTTTGAGACTCGTGATTGGCTGTTGGAGACTAATATATAGTATGTGCAGGTAAACGCCCGGTCTCTTTGTCGCGCAGACCTGCTCTCCGGTGTTTACAGGGGGAGGAGACTTTGGGGCACAGGTCGGAGCGGAGCCACGATCGCGAGCCTTGTTTGTTTATTTAAACTTCTTGCCATTAAATACGGTTAAACTTAATTCATCCCATCCGGATCCTGATTTCCATCATCTGCAAAGTGCCTAGTATCAGAACTAGTGTTTGTGACGAGATGTGCCGACGCTTCGAAGCGTGTGTCGAGTAATGGAAGGGGCATTTCCTCGAAGCGCATATCGAGGCTTGCTTCATTTAGGGGAGGAGCCAAAAATGATGACGTCCGAAGCCTCGCTGCCCGGCTGTACCACGTGACTGCTTCGGGAAGTGGTTCAGATTTTGCCGGGAAGTTTGACAGCAATATAAACCCCTCAGGCTCCATTCAAAATGTGGGTTGTTGGTTGAGAGTTTGGAGAGTTTAGAGAGAGAGATAGTTTGGAGAGTGAGGAGAGAAGGAGAGGTGATAAGATTGAACTGTTGAGAAACTGTTATTTCTGAATAAAAATGAATAAATGTCCCTTGTCCTGTACCACTGTCCAAGTTACACAAGCATATTCAGTCCCCTCTTCCTAGTTACACACACACACACGTTCACTGTCCTCTGCCTGGTTAAGCCCATGCCATTTTCCTAAAGGGACATAATAACATTATTACACAACCTGCCATATCATATGATACTACCATTTTGGGAACACTTTTCCTCTCTTTTTCTTTTTCTTTTCTTTCACGTTTGTCTTAGTTACGGTCGGACACTGGACCATAACTACTTTTTTCGTAACTTCTACTGTGGCTTTTGTTCACTTTGTCGTGAGTATCGGAGAGCCACAGCAAAACAATGACGGGGACCGTCGTCTACTCGCGTGCTCAGCTGATCGCGCTGTGCAGGCCGCAGCTTCTGCCTGGAGACAGACCTGTGATCCCGCTGGAGCTACGGAGAAGGGCTCGCGGCTGCAGATCGGGTGTCAAGCGGAGGGCTAAAACGAGGAGATACAAACCCTCGGTACCGTCGATCATAACGGGGAACGTGAGGTCTTTGGCGAATAAGACGGATGAGCTCGGCGCGCTGGTAATGACTGAGAGGATCTTCCGTGAGAGCAGTATCTTGTGTTTTACTGAGATGTGGCTGCACGCGGACTTTCCCGATCACAGCGCGTCTGTACCCGGCTTCAGGACTGTTCGGGCTGACAGAGACGCTACACAGAGCGGTAAGAAGGGGGGGGGCGGGATCGCTGTTTATGTGAATGAACGGTGGTGCCATCCGGACCATGTGTGCGTGAAGGAGCGCTTCTGTAGCCCGAACATTGAACTGTTGGCCGTGGGGATGCGCCCGTACTATTTGCCGAGAGAGTTCACGTCCGCCATTGTGGTTGTCGTGTACGTGCCACCATCAGCTGACGCTGAGGAAGCTGTGGACACCATCCACTCCACTGTGTCTGCTCTGCTGAATCATCAACCTGGAGCATTCATGGCTATCACTGGTGACTTTAACCACACCACATTGGATAAAGCTCTGCCAACCTTCCATCAATACATAGACTGCCCAACAAGGAACAATAAAACTGGACTTGCTGTATGCTAATACTAAGGACGCATACAGTGCCACTGCCCTTCCCCCCCCTCGGCAGGTCTGATCATGACCTGGTCCGGCTGACACCCAGGTATGTTCCTCTGGTGAAGAGGCTGCCGGTGACCACCAGGACTGTGAGGAGGTGGTCTCTGGAGGCTAACGACGCTCTACAGGTCTGCTTCGAGTCAACGGACTGGGATGTGTTGTGTGGACCGCATGGGGAGGACATCAACAGGATGACCGACTGCATCACGGAATACATCAAGTTCTGTGAACACACCACCATCCCATCACGGACTGTGCGCTGCTTCCCCAACAACAAGCCCTGGATCACCAGGGACCTGAAGGCGCTTCTTAACAAGAAGAAAGCTGCTTTCAGGTCTGGAGACAGGGATGAGCTGAGGAGAGCCCAGCGCAACCTAAAGGTGAAGCCCAGGGAGGGCAAGGACTCCTACAGGAGGAAGCTGGAGGCCAAACTCCAGCTGAACAACACAAAGGAGGTGTGGTCTGGGATGAAGCAGATAACTGGCTTCAAGGTGGGAGGTAGACAGCCAGGGGGCTCCCTGGAGAGGGCCAACGAGCTGAACTGTTTTTTCAATAGGTTCAGTTCACAGCCCTCTCCTGTCTCCTCCACACATCACACCTCCCAAACACCTCCCCCTCTGTCCCCCCTGCTGAGCTGCACATCCACCGAGCCCTCAATAACAATGGGCTCCTCCACCTCCCCTCTCTGTGACGACTGACCAGGTGAGAAGACAGCTGGAGAAACTACTCCAGCGCAGAGCTGAAGGTCCTGATGGCATTAGCCCCAGGGTCCTAAAGACCTGCGCCACCCAGCTGTCTGGTGTCCTGCAGCGCCTCTTCAGCCTCAGCCTGAGGCTGGGGGAAGTCCCGGTGCTGTGGAAGACGTCGTGCCTGGTCCCTGTCCCAAAGAAGTCAACACCATCTGGCCTCAATGACTACCGACCGGTTGCCCTCACCTCCCATGTGATGAAGGTGCTGGAGAGGCTGGTCTTGGCCCACCTCCGGCCGCAGGTGAAATCGTTGTTGGACCCTCTGCAATTTGCTTACCAGCCTCATGTGGGAGTGGACGACGCCATCATCTACCTGCTGCAACGAGCTCAGTCGCACCTGGATGGAACCGGTGTCTCTGTGAGAGTCACTTTCTTTGACTTCTCCAGTGCATTTAACACCATCCAGCCACTGCTGCTGAGTGAGAAGCTGCGGGTGGTCGGTGTGGACGCGTCCACCATCTCCTGGTTCACTGACTACCTCACAGGCAGACCACAGTTTGTCAGAATGGGCCGTGTGCTGTCTGGAACGGTGGTCAGTGATGTTGGAGCCCCACAGGAACTGTTCTGTCTCCTTCCTCTTCACCCTGTACACCAGTGACTTCCAGTACAACACGGAGTCATGCCATCTGCAGAAGTACTCTGATGATTCTGCAGTGGTCGGGTGTATTAGGGATGGACGGGAGGAGGAGTACAGGGCAGTGGTGAGCGACTTTGTAAAGTGGAGCGATGAGAACCACCTGCGGCTGAACGTGGCCAAGACCAGAGAGATGGTGGTGGACTTCAGGAGGAAGGCGACAGCTCCTACACCTCTGAGTGTCCTGGGAGTGGACGTGGACATGGTGGAGGAGTACAAGTACCTGGGCGTCTCCATCGACAGCCGACTGAACTGGAAGGCCAACATCAACGCTGTGTACAAGAAGGGGATGAGTCGACTCTTTTCCTGAGAAAGCTTGATCCTTCAACGTGTGCAGCAAGATGCTGGAGTTATTCTACCAGTCGGTTGTGGCCAGTGTGCTGCACTTTGCCATTGTCTGCTGGGGAGCAGCATCGGAGCCGGTGACACCAGCCGTCTTAACAAACTGGTTAGGAAGGCTGGCTCCATCATCGGCTGCCAGCTGGAGCACCTGGAACAGGTGGTGGAGAGGAGGACGTTGAAGAAACTTGTGTCCATATTGGACAACCCGGACCACCCTCTCCACCACCTCCTACAGGGACAGAGGAGTACTTTCTCCAGACGTCTCCTCACGCTCCGCTGCCACAAGGACAGATACAGGAGAACATTCCTGCCGACGGCTATGAGGCTCTATAACAGATCACCTCTTGCCAGATCATAGTGCAATAACTGAATACTTACACTATGTTGATCTGCACTTCACACATCTCATTTGTTTGCACTACACACATACACACATTTCATTTGCTCTGCACTCATACACACACTTTGCTTTTTGCACTCTGTCTATATTTAATATTTTTGTATTTGATTTGTCAGTGTTGTTGTGTGTTGTCTATGCACGTGTGTTGTATATTTACATATATATTTTGTTTTGTATTTTACTTTATTTTACTTGTATACTTCTATATCTTTCATCCCTGTTTCTTATATTTTGTGTTTTGTTTTTTATTCTTGTTTGTTGCTGCTACTGTCACGACAAATTTCCCCTTGGGGATTAATAAAGTATATATCTATCTATCTATTTACACACACAGAATACATTCCAAAAATATTTTATTATGCACATGTGATAATTTATGTACAGAAATTATTTGGTCATACATTTTTGTAATTCATAGTCATTCCCAACAGCCATAACAGACACACAAATTCAATGCATCACATTATGTGGTTCAGATACAGCTGCCTGTGATTATACACTTGGCCAGTAGGTGGTTTCGTGAGCACATGAAGCTTCGAGAAATGAACCCTTTCTCAAACCAATTGGCTGAAGTGGTTCGATGCCTCATGAGGCTTCATCTCACCATCACTAATCAGAACCCTTTATAGACCCAAAGCACGACACAGAGGTAACTTGTCCGGCAGGACCAGGGAAACACAGTACAGAACGCTGGCGGGCTTGGTCGGAAAAACACACGACAATCCGGCAGAGGACTAGTGCAAGTGAGGGGACCTAAGTAGTGACTTGATTGGTGATCAGCGGCAGGTGAGTGGAGTTAGACTGACGAGGTGGGAGTGACTGAAAAATAGAGTGAGGAGGGTGTGGAGATTAACTGTGAAAGTATGAATGTATCCAGAAATGTATGTGAAATAGTAATACCAGATTTTACAAAGAGAAATGGAATCAAATCATACGTGTAGCCCTTGGGGAAAATAATATTAATAATAAGCCACAAAGACATTCTTAGTCACAACTGCAGCACACAAGGACCTTTGTTGAATGTACGCTTGGAGTCGAGTGCTAGAGACATTATGCAGAATCTGTTAGTAGCTTTAAGCTCATTAGTTGGAATGCTTCAGCAGTC
The DNA here is from genome assembly GCF_029220125.1 of Pseudoliparis swirei. Taxonomy (NCBI): domain Eukaryota; kingdom Metazoa; phylum Chordata; class Actinopteri; order Perciformes; family Liparidae; genus Pseudoliparis; species Pseudoliparis swirei. The sequence goes on along the minus strand of NC_079394.1, from coordinate 21,553,665 downwards.
CAACTATTGTTCTTGCAATCTTTACTTAAACTTATGATTCTATTTCTTCAGTACCTTTTTTGTCCCTCTTTTTCTCCTTCATATATTCAGCTATTTAAACCATTCAAATATTTAAAAAATCATCTTTTTCAGAAATAGAGGGGAATGACTTTCCATATTTCTAACTCTTCAACTGTTCATATTATAAATATGTTATGGTTATTTCTCATGGGATCACAATGGAGAAAGTCTTCAACTTTAAAAGCTTCTAAGACATTCATACTTTCAGCTAAATCAATCATTTATTTTTTTAAATGTTGACATAACCTATCACTTTTACTGTATATTTTCAGATAATTTTTATCTTTCCACATTATCAAATGATTAATATTTGTATGGAATAAATAATGAATGGTTTCCTATGGAGCAAAGCTTCAAATCCGCTTTAACTTTTTCAACTTTAAAAGCTTTCAATGTCGGCATACGGTTAGCTACAGACACCATTTTATCTTTACAATTTTGAGAAAATCATTAGCTATAACTTGATAATCCATCTTTTTTTATAGCTTTTATAGTTATTTAATTGTCACCGTTTTAGTTGTATGTGTTTTTCGGCTCCTCTTGGAGTTTTCAATGGGTGTGTGTGGGGAAGTCTAGAGCTTTGTTGTCATCGCTAGAGGGAATGGCTGACAGAATCTTGCAAAAAAAAGATTTGTACATTGTCACTACGGCCACAATTTTTACTCTTTAGGCATTATTTTTGATAATGTAGTAGGGAATATTGTGTTTGTCGTAGACATGTGACTATGGAATCCAACAGTTTCCCAGATTGTTCTAGAGAAGCCTTAACGAGGGGAGAAGTCCACCTTTCTGCTCAGTCATCTCCATTGAAAACCTGACCAGCTTTGAACTTTTTTGAAGCAAACAGGAAAACATTCTGAACTGCGATCAAACTCTCATTTCTAAACCCAAAAAACATTTAAGGACGTGTAAAGCACCAAACAGTTGTTTGCCAACCGCCATTAAAGAAGAAGAAAAATATTTTTTTACATAGACTCTGTAGTCATGGAGATAGATGCCATCAGCATTGCCTTTAGTACCCAACATGATATAGTGACATCATCATGCTGCCTGTGATGGATTTGTGATCTTTGATCTGTGTCATCACTGAAGCCTATATATAGGAGAGAACCATTTCAGTTTCTTTGAGCATTATTGAGGATTTTGGCACAGCACACAAAGAGATCAGATTGATAGCTATGGAGGACATGTATCGACAAACATTGGTTCTTGCGTACCGTGCTACGAATGGATCGGGCCCCGTTTACATCCGGGATATGGTCAAACCTTACACCCCGGCACGTTCTCTCCGCTCAGCAACAGACAATCGACTTGTGACTCCTGCACAAATCCAGACTGTTTGCCGTCCTGGCTCCTCATTGGTGGAACGAGCTCCCCACTGACATCAGGACAGCAAAAAGTCTCTACACCTTCCGCCGGAAACTACAAACACATCTTTTCCAACTATATCTGGATTAAGACACAGATTAGCACTTCAGTGGCATTTAAATGGCTCTTATTTATGGTACTTTTGTAGTTCGACTATCTTGAAGAAATGTTACTTTCTGTGTTCTTAGTTTGTACTCTTGGTTGATGCACTTATTGTAAGTCGCTTTGGATAAAAGCGTCTGCTAAATGATGTAATGTAACAAAAATCATTGGAGAAATGCAGCTGCCGGAGGGTTTTGCGCAGAACCCCTGCATAATCCATTATGAGAAGGTTACCATCAGCGAGGACACTCAGAAGATCCAGGAGAACTAAGCCACTCGAGAAAGATATTTGCGTCGCAAAGGTCTTTCTCACAGCCCTGACCGAGAAAGACCTTTGTGGGGCAAAGGCCTATTTATTTAATTTAATAATACCACCGCCAGGAAGTTGGGGTATACAGAACTTTACATTAATTTGTTTGGAAAAATACAAATACAAAATTAGGAAGGAGGAGGGGGGGGGGGGTAACTATAAATTATTATAACCCACAAGCCTCAAAAAGAAGAAAAAAACACTGGTAATGGTACTGGGATGGGGTTCGATTCCCTGAAGTGTCGGTAATCGGCTCACTGTTGAGAAACTGAGAACTGCCTTGAAGAACACCAACGACCAGGAGACTCTCAACATTTATCAACAGAAAACCGAAAAAATCTGTTTATTGTATTTATTCTATTTTACAATAGAAACAATATTTATTTTATTTATTTTATTTATTTTATTTATTTTATTTATTTTATTTATTTTATTTATTTTATTTATTTTATTTATTTTATTCATTTTAATTTTATTGGCAGCGGAGCTAACGCTATTTTTCAGCCAGACGATACAGCAGAGATGTGATGGAAAAAATATTCTAACACACAAGCCTCAAAAAGAAAAAGCCACTGGTAATCGTACTCCTGGTTTACTCCTACATTAACTAATAACCTGGACATAGATTTGTGTACAATAATTCAGATGGGCATAAAAAATGTCGGAGAACACATTATCTGGCTGTTGTGCCCACATCTTTACAGATTGACTCCATTGTTTCTCTGAATCCAGCTTTACTTTATAGTCGCACCACAAAGAAGAGTGCAGGGGGACAAGAGGGGAGCTTTATGCCTTATCTCTGTGTTGGAAATTCCCAAATTCTAGGAGGAAACGAGGAAGAAGGTAAGAAAGGAAGGAAGTAAAGGAGGTAAGAAAGGAAAGGGAGGAAGAAAGCTATAGGCAAGGATGAAAGGGGGCAAGGATGGAAAGGGAGGAAGGGAGGGGGGAAGGAAATGTAGGAAAGAAGAAAGGAAGGGAGGAAGGAAATGTAGGAAGGCAGGAAGCTAGGCAAGGAAGGAAGGAAAGGTGGCAAGGAAGGTGGAAAGGAAGGAAGGTTTTTAAACATTATAATCAAAACCTTTAAATATCTATTAATAGCTATCCTGGACACTTTCTGAAAAAATATATTTTACTGTATTGCATAGTGTTTGAAAGTGTTGCTGGTCAAATGACTCGCCAGAAATGGATTCAATTACTGAATCGTGCTTCATTTAGCTCCCAGTTGAGTTCACAAAGTTAAGGAGCTGAGAGGCAGCAAGTTGGCACTCAAACTTGTTTAAGCAAAATTACAATGTATCATCATTGTGTAATAAGATATAAAACTCATAAAACCACACCCAATTATTACTATTCTATTGCAGTTCTTATTGCTAGTTTTATTTTTATATATAAATATTCTAGTTTTATATTTATATGCATATAGTTGTGTGTGTGTGTATATATAAATATTCTAGTTTATATATATATATATATATATTCAGGCCACAATAGAATAGTATTAATTGGGTGTTTTCTGAGTTTGATCTTTTTATTTCCCACGACTGTCATCGTTTGCTCTGACCTGCCCTGACTCCTCCCACAGCCACACCCCCAGGTGTTGGCAGCTGTGTCAGAGAAATGACACACCCGTATCTGAGCAACTTGGCGGAAAGGTTACTCAACAGGCTATTGAGGTTTTTTTGACAGGTTTTTATTATTTCTTGCTGAGCGTTGACCTCAACGCCACACACTGGTACCACAGGGGGTTTATATTGTTCCTTTTTATTTACAGGCTTTTTTTGCTTTTACATATATTTTTTGCAAGTTTATTTTCAGAATATCAATGTGCATGTTATTGCTGTGCATGTCGATTATGTTATTCACAGATCTATATATATATGTGTGTATACTAAATATGTAAATGTGTATATATAGTATATGTGTGTATACTATATATGTAAATGATTATATATATAGTATATGTGCGTATACTATGTATGTAAATGGTTATATATAGTATATGTGTGGATACTATATATGTAAATGGTTATATATATAGTATATGTGTCTATACTATATATGTAAATGGTTATATATATATAATATATGTGTGTATACTATATACGTAAATGGTTATATATATAGTATATGTGTGTATCCTATATATGTAAATATGTATATATGTTTATATAGGCAGAATCCCTCCATGAAGTCAAGGTGCTGTAGAAGAAGAGCCGCTGTAACGCCGATGGGAGGAGCCTGGGGGGGAGGAGGGTCACATCGATTTGAGCTGAAACCACAACTGATAGCAGCAGAGAAAAGAACATATTTAAAGGTTTTGCCAACGACACCGTGAATTGCTTACAAAACTGCGCTGCCTCTAATTGGTGGGCTCATTCATCATACCCGCCCCCAATCGGCTGAAGGAGTAATGCTGCAAGACTAAGAGACTGCTTATGGATTAACCAGCGTGTAAAGAATGTCTTCCTGACTGAACTTTTGCTTGAGCTACCTTATATGTGTGTATATATGTGTATATATGTGTGTGTATATATGTGTGTGTGTATATATATATATATATATGTGAGAATGAATAACATAAATGAATCCTCCATGTATGCTTGGTCAACGACCCAATTGATATTTCAGAAGGTTAGATAACTTAATTTCATTTGGAGAGCATTTGACCTTTTAACCACAACAATCAATCCTCCACGGCGTCTCCTCTGCTCTGTGTGAGGGAAGTATTGCTGGGTTCAAATAGAATATGGTTAGTGGTGGTTGAAAAATTCTTTATATCATGGAATATGACAGTTAGGAATTAAGGTACAGTTATAGGTACATAAACAGGGACAGGTAGAAGTGGCCCAGTAGAAAGGCTTTCCTTTAAGATAGAATTCAGGTTCAATGTGTAATTCGACATTGTTTTATTTCCCCCGATGCAACTTCGGTGGTCATTGAGGAAGATATGATATTGCCTCATGTTGACTATTTCCAGTTTTTATTTCCTGTATTTATTCTTTGAAGGTTATTTTAATTCATACAGGCAATGCTGGCATATTGAGGACTGCAGAAATCTGTTGACATTCGACATGGCAGCATGCTATTTCTTTTCTTTAACCATATGGCGTTATGTATTTGATAGTTTAATATGAGGCATAAATAAATACATTTCCACCATGAATTGGTGCTTGACCCACACGTCCCCCTCTTTAATGCTGAAACACAACACCCAAGGGAAAGATTCTCTTCCACATACTCTCACCGACATTCCTTCGAGGCGATTTGACACATTTTCTCATATCTGAGCAGTAATTAATCCATATTTCTTCCCGCTGCGGAGACCAAGATTAGCTTTATCTACTATTAATTACAATGTAGGTCAGGGCAGGGGTGGAGGAACACGTCACATCCAACAGTATACATGTTGGTTGGTGAAATGTTTTGAATCAACTTTGAAGAACATCTTTTAAAAAAAATTGGGACATTTTGATGATGATTATTTGTTTTCTAAGAGAGATCATCGGTATAAATTATTCATTTTTTAAGTCACAGTAGATATAATTTCACGTAATTCGTGAATTGTATCACTCTTCGAACTCTCAAAAGCCAGGCAATGAAATTTTACTGAGTTTATTTATTATCCTGAATTAGTGACTCATACCACGTCCCAGTGTTCCCAGTGTCTCTGTGGCCTTGGAGTGGTCCTATAATTCCCTGTCTATGGATCAGATCCAGGATTTGTGTCTGGATGACATCATCACCACAGTCTCTCTTTGACTTGCTGAAAAATCCCACGTTAGACCTGAGCTACAGCAGATTCAATTCAGTTTATTTGTATAGCCCATTATTACAAATTTGTCTCAGACTGCTTTACAATCTGTACACCTCACATCGGATCTGGAAAAACTCCCAAATAACCCTTCACGGGGAAAAAAAGGGAAGAAGCCTTCAGAGGAGGATCCCTCTCCAGGATGGACAGGTGCAATAGATGTAATGACTTTTTCTTTGCTCCGCCCCTATGCGCGCAGACACGCCGGCATCGGAACTCTGCGGCATGCGAGACGGAGAGCCGAGAAGTGTTAACGCGACACGAAGAGACAGAAGTGATATGCTGTTGTGTAGATACGATCAATAAAAGACGGCTGTTTAATAAAAGAACAAAGACGTCTTTAAGAAAAGGGACCTTAAATTACTTCTGCTGTAATCTGGCGCGATAGAGAAAATTACAGGGTGGCGGGCAGATTTTATTATTTTTTTTAACTCAACATTGTCTGGGACATATGCTATCACCGGAAGAGTCATATATGGCTGGCGAGCCATAGGTTCCCGACCGCTGATCTAGTGGGATATCTTCAAATAATGCTGGATAAGAGCAACATGAAAAATGCGGCATTTTAGGTTATTTTAGGGTGTTTGTATGTGAAGTGCATGAGCATCGACAAGCCCCCGCCTCAACTCAATTAAGTTTATTTATTATTTATTTTATAGCCCAATATCCTAAATTACAAATTTGGTGCATCAGCAAGGCCATGAAAGGACAACGAGTCACAAAGACTCCGGGGAGGAAGCAGAGTTAATAATGTCTGATGGAGAGATGTAAGGAGAGAGAGCAGAGGAGATAGGTGCCCAGTGTATCCTCAACGTCCCCCAGCAGCCTATAAGCCTATAGCAGCATCTCTAGGGGCTGGACCAGGTGAACCTGATTCAGCCCTAACTATAAGACAATCAAAGAGGCAAGACCTAAATCTACTCTACACTAAAAAAAATATTTAAGCCCAAAAGTTAAAATGGATGCATTTCAATTACATGACAATTTTCCATCTATTTTGATCACATAGCTCTAATGTAAAAAAATCAAATTTCAATCCATGTTTCTTAATCATGTTCATTCAACATGAATAAATTCGATAACTCAACATTAAATCAATTAAATTGCACTTACTCAGGTATTATGCATAAACCCAATGTATTTGGATTAACCTAATATTTTCAATCCATGTTTCTTAATCATGTTCATTCAACATGACTAAATTAGATAACTCAACATTAAATCAATTAAATTGCACTTACTCAGGTAGTATGCATAAACCCAATGTATTTGGTTAGATTACATGAACCTAATATTTTGAAAAAGCCACACGTCAAATTAAAGTCAGACATTTATTTATTAAACATTTATTAACATCACAACTCTTCAGGTTTTTTTTGCCTCGCCATACCACTTAAATGAACACAATTTGGAAGCTTCTGGAATAAATGGCAGGCCTCAGTGAGGGAATAATATTGACCACCGAACATTAGCACCAGGCGTCAGTGAAAGGGAATGATCTTGACCCATGAACAAGATTTGTCTTAATATACCACTATCTAACACAAATAATATTGTTAATGAGCAAATGTCAATACAAATTAAAGTTTGTTTTGGTTCCTTAAGTGGGGAGAGAGAAAAAGACAATCCTGATTGCTCTTTAAGATCTAAAATAAAATGTAAAACAAAACATGAGGCCTTCAGACCTATAAGTGAGTTTACTGGAGCATCTTAATTTTAAGTGCTTGAACCTTAGGAGAAAGATTGTTGCCATCCAAGTTCATCAGCACCTTCTGGAGGAACTCAAATGTTAATTTGAGCCCTTGTGGGTAGCTCATGTTGAGACAGTAAATCAGTCCAAAAGGCATGGAAAATCCAAAAGAAACGCTTCCCAGGTTGCTCAGCAGCTCCACACCCTCGATCACCACTCCGACATGCTCAGGCTCTTCCCCTGCATCAGCACCCTCTTTCCGAATGACATGAAGTCCCATGGTGGCCGACTCCCTGTCCGCTTCTTCCAAGTTGCGGTTCTATGGGCAAGAAACCACAAATTGACCAGAGTGCCGCTTAAATACGAAAAAGATTCCAACAAGTAGGATCAGTAGTGAAAGACCAGAGTGAAATAACATCTACTTACCATATATTCCTTGATGAGAGTTTCATCATCCTCATTGAGGTAGACACAGAGGCTTCTTAGGACACGTTCTCGTCTGGAGTTTATGTCATCACACTGCAATTTAACAGAGAATATCTATGATTACTATCCCATAAAAAACAAGGCAGGTGCCAGGGCAGGTACCAGGGCAGCCAGCAAGAAGAGAAAGACCTGGGAGGCACATGGAGCTGCGGAAGGGGACAGCAGATATCAGGCTTAACCTATTATGAATTGCCGACCATCATGCTGGTGAATTTCTCTCAACTCACTATTAAGGCCGACTTGTCTTTTGTGCAGAAGAATTGAAAGAGGACTAATCTGGAGTGCTGTTGTTTCCTGGAGACGGTAACAACACACTGGACTGAGCTTGACTAAGAAGGTATCCAACTCTACTTTTGAAGTAAACATCGCCGTTTACAAAAACATTAGTTAAATATCATTTTGCGAAGAAATTAGAAGGTCGGACATACATTAGAGCGATTCAACATATTTATTAGACAACAAGGAATCATATAATCAAGGAATTTGGAAAAGAAACAAAAAACTAGTTGTTTTGATTCATGCTCTGTTGGTTACCTTTAAGTGATTGATTATTATTATTATTTAGATGCCTACCTGTCTTCGTGCAACAGACATATCTCGGCATTTTAACCCCGACTTTGCCTTCCGTGTTCCATGTTTGGACAGGCTAGGCTCTTACAGTGTCAACTACTAAATGGCAAAGTTCATATACCTGAGGCGTCTCTCCATGATGCGTCTAATCTTCTTTCCAGCAGTCCCGCCTCTCTTGCTGAAGAGCTTGGTTAGGTCAGCTGAGTATCTGTCAAGTTGTGCCATGAACTTGGTTTGTAGAGGCATAGTTGTGATCCGCATGAATTCTGCATTAACCTGAGAAAAGTAACAAAGAAAAAGGCAGCATTGGAGTTATTATAATATATTGCATTAAAAAACCTTTCCATTAATAAGATGCTCAAAGCGCTGTGAGAAAGAGGTTGTGGGGGAAGAGGCAAGTGGGTACACCTCATCACAACGAAGAATGTAAACTATTCATCAGATAATTAATTGAGAACTGAAACATTTTAACTTTTGAATTGTTCTATAACTTACTTACTTCGCGCATTGTAAACAGGGCAGGCCATCTGTTTTGGAATTCAGCTACCATTGGCATGTCCTGAACCACTTCCTGTCGCCTGTAGGAGAAGGTCTGATGCATTTTGCCCTTGATCACAGCCTCATTGTTCTTCTTTTTCACCTCGGTCAAGAGGGCAACTCTTTCTTCCTCCAGGCTTGGAGTGGTTGCTCCTTTTGGGAGGCTAGGAAGGAAGTTGACCTCTGCTTTTCGAGGTTTTTTTATGTTTGCAGCTGATTTCCCCTGACCTTTGCGCTTATTCTTGAGTGAGTTAACACTGACTTCAGGGTGTCCAAGACGGCCAAGTTTTGTGCGAAAATTAGCCATCTTGATCTTTAAATAGTGCTTCCATCCCTCATGGCCGGTGCGCGTTCCTCTCTCACTCAAGTACGGGTGGGCTTTTACCAAGGCAGCAGCAGCTTCCTCAAGCTGACGATCACTGGCATATGCCGTGTATGTTACAATCTCTTCAGCCATTCCTTGAAGAATATCCGATCTGAGCTTTGGCGGAGGGATAAGAAGAGTACCATTTGTGCTGAACTCTGTATTTGCTTGTTATAGCTGAATTTCAGCAGAATAAGAAAACTTAGGTACACTAAAGACTTCAGGCCAAGAATAGGTCCTTGACTCTGGAGAGGACATGCGTTCAACTGGAGAAGAGGACATGGGAGGAGGGGACATGTGTGCCTCTGCAAGAAAAGATGCCAATTCCCCTGGAGGGGAGGGCTCGAGTGACTCTGGAGGAAGAATGTGTAAAATGATTGTGTCACTGCAACTATTTAATGAGCAGTCTTGGTCTTGGAGGTGAGATTCAATGTCCCAGGGGCTGTTGGCACTACTAACTGGGGTCACAGACATGGATGTCCCCGGAATGCTAGAGATAGTGTCGTCACATGAAAATAATATCAATTTCAATGTACTTCGGTCTTGAATTTCGCTGGTGGACATCAGATTCATGTACTCGTTTCCAAAGTCCACGTTTTTATACTGGACCCTGAACTGCTCTTTCAGTCCAAATGCAGTCTTTATCTCAAGAAGAAGTTCATCCAAAGATGTTGGAATTCCTGAGGTAAGGGTTAGTTTCCTAGAGTCGTCATCCCCTCCGAAAAGGATCCTCAGGTTGACTGGACATGACATCTTTCTCTCGTTCTAGACAGCAAGGGGGGGGGGGGGTGACAGCAGTTAGTAAAGAGCACAACACCATCGCTGCAGGTTCATCTGAATATCGTAAACCAACCTTATATGAGGATGTGCCTTTTCAAGGTAACCATTCGATGTGCTCCTACTGCGTAGTCAGACAGTGGATATGCATCTGTTAGCTGTTCAAGACTGACCGAGGCAACCTCTTTATCAGGATACAGTCAACTCAAATGCTCCAAAGTGTTCTCTATACCATGCACACAAAACTCGCACCACAAAACTCAAACTGTTGTTGACAATGCACATTTGAATGATTTCCGCAAACTCTGGCAGTCCACCAGCTGACCCATGTGCTATTAGCATGCCAACTCTGTAATTGATGCCTCCGCTTGTCACATTTTTAGCAAGATAAACCTCACTGATGTTTGGGTATTTCTGCTTTAGACTTGCCCCTACCTCCTTGTTTAGAACATCCACAGGAAGTGTGGAGACTTTTGTAACTACCAATGTGGACTTCTTAAGACTACGAGAATGGAGATAATTCAATTCAATTCAGTTTATTTGTATAGCCCAATTTCACAAATTACAAATTTGTCTCGGAGTGCTTTACAATCTGTACACATAGACATCCCTGCCCCAAAACCTCACATCGGACCAGGAAAAACTCCCAAATAACCCTTCAGGGGGAAAAAAAGGGAAGAAACCTGCAGGAGAGCAACAGAGGAGGATCCCTCTCCAGGATGGACAGATGCAATAGATGTAATGTGTACAGAAGGACAGATTTAGAGTTAAAATACATTCAATGAATATGACAGAGTGTATGAATAGTTCATAGTAGGCATATTCCACGATGGAGACCTCCACGATCCATCAGGCAGATGGCGGTGGGGAGGAGGGGGCGGAGTCTCAACAGTGGGCGGAGTCTCAACAGGACAGTGGCGTAGTCAGGAGCAGGAATTCCACGACCCAGACCTCGATGATCCATCAGGCAGATATGATCTATGCCGTCTCATAGGGTCCGATGACCCCATGAGACGTGAAGTCAAAAGGACTCCGGGGAGAAAGCAGAGTTAGTAACGTGTGATTGAGAGATGTAAATTCATCCTTAAGGAGAGAAAAAGCAGGAGATAGGTACTCAGTGCATCCTAAACGTCCCCCCGCAGCTATAAGCCTATAGCAGCATATCAAGGGGCTGGACCAGGGCAAACCTGATTCAGCCCTAACTATAAGCTCTGTCAAAGAGGAAAGTCTTAAGTCTACTCTTAAACGAGGTGACTGTGTCTGCCTCCCGGACTGAAATTGGAAGCTGGTTCCATAAAAGAGGAGCTTGATAACTAAAGGCTCTGGCTCCCATTCTACTTTTAAGACTCTAGGAACTACAAGTAGTCCCGCATTTAGTGAGCGCAGCTCTCTAGTGGGGCAATATAGTACTACAAGCTCCTTAAGATATGATGGTGCATCACCAATCAAGGCTTTGTACGTTAAGAGAAGAATTTTAAAAGTGATTCTTGATTTTACTGGGAGCCAGTGCAGAGCAGCTAGTGCAGGAGTGATGTGATCTCTTTTCTTAGTTTTAGTGAGAACACGAGCTGCAGCATTCTGGATCAACTGGAGGGACCTAAGAGATTTATTAGAGCAGCCTGATAATAAGGAGTTGCAGTAATCCAGTCTCAAGTAACGAACGTGAACCAATTTTTCTGCATCTTTTTGAGACAAGATGTGCCTGATTTTTGAAATATTACGTAGATGAAAGAATGCAGTCCTTGAGATTTGTTTTACGTGGGAGTTAAAGGACAAGTCCCGATCAAAGATAACGCCAAGATTCTTTACAGTGGTGTTGGATGCTAGGGCAATGCCGTCTACAGAAACCACATCACCAGATAATTGATCTCTGAGGTGCTCAGGGCCGATTAAAATTACTCGGTTTTGTCTGAGTTTAACATCAAGAAGTTGCAGGTCATCCATGTTTTTATGTCTTTAAGACATGCTTGAATTTTACCGAGTTGGTTGTTCTCCTCTGGTTTTATCGATAAATATAGTTGAGTATCATCTGCATAACAATGAAAGTTTATGGAGTGTTTCCTGATAATATTGCCCAAAGGAAGCATGTATAAAGTAAATAAAATTGGTCCAAGCACAGAACCTTGTGGAACTCCGTGATTAACGTTGGTGGTTAGCGAGGCGTCATCGTTTACAAATACAAACTGAGATCGATCTGATAAATAGGATTTAAACCAAATTAGTGCCGTGCCTGAAATGCCAATCGACTGCTCCAGTCTCTGTAACAGGATGTCATGGTCAATGGTGTCGAATGCAGCACTAAGGTCTAACAAGACCAGGACAGAGAGGAGTCCTTTATCTGCTGCCATTAAGAGGTCATTTGTAATTTTCACCAGTGCTGTCTCAGTGCTGTGGTGTTTTCTAAATCCTGATTGAAATTTCTCAAATAAACTATTATGATGTAGAAAGTCGCACAACTGATTTGCGACCACTTTCTCAAGGATCTTGGAGAGGAAGGGGAGGTTAGAGATCGGTCTGTAGTTAGCCAACACCTCTGGATCCAGAGTGGGCTTCTTCAGGAGAGGTTTAATAACAGCCACTTTGAAGGAGTGTGATACGTGGCTTGTTAGCAGAGACACATTGATAATATCTAATAGAGAGCCGCCAATTAAAGGCAAAACGTCTTTAAGCAGCCTCGTCGGGATGGGGTCCAAGAGACAGGTAGACGTGTTCGAAGTAGAAACCGTTGAAGATAATTGGTCACGGTTGATGGGAGAAAAGCCCTCCAAATATACACCAGGGCATACAGCGGTTTCCAAGGCCATTCCACTTGAGGACAGATTGGCACTGGTTATGGGCAAGAGAATATTAATCTTGTCACTAATAGTTAAAATCTTTTCATTAAAGAAGTTCATAAAGTCATTACCACTGAGGTTTATAGGAATGCTCGGCTCCACAGAGCTGTGACTCTCTGTCAGCCTGGCTACAGTGCTGAATAGAAACCTGGGGTTGTTCTTATTTTTTTCTATTACTGATGAGTAATAGGCTGCTCTGGCATTACGGAGGGCCTTCTTATATGTTTTAAGACTATCTCGCCAAACTAAGCGGGATTCTTCGAGATTAGTTGAACGCCATATGCGTTCAAGCTTTCGTGACGTTTACTTCAGTTTGCGGGTCTGAGGGTTATACCAGGAGCAAACCTCCTCTTCCTCACTGTCTTCTTCTTCAGAGGGGCTATCGAGTCCAGTGTCATTCTCAGAGAGCCTGTGGCACTGTCAACAAGATGATCAATCTGGGACGGACTAAAGTTAGACCAGGAGTCCTCTGTTATATTGAGACGTGGTATCGAATCAAATACAGAAGGAATCGCTTTAAATTTAGCTACAGCACTGTCAGTTAGACATCTGGTGTAGAAACTTTTGACTAACGGAGTACACTCCGGTAGTATAAATTCAAAAGTTATGAGGTTGTGGTCTGACAGAAGAGGATTCTGTGGGAAGACGTTCAAATGCTCAATGTCAACGCCATAAGTAAGAACAAGATCAAGCGTGTGGCCAAAGCTGTGAGTGGGTTTCTGTACTCTCTGACAGAAGCCAATCGAGTCTAACAAGGAGATGAATGCAGCACTAAGGCAATCATTATCAACATCCACATGGATATTAAAATCTCCAACAATAATAACTTTATCAGTTTTAAGAACCAAACTTGATATAAATTCTGAGAATTAAGATATAAACTCTGAATATGGACCTGGTGGCCGGTACAGAATCACAAATAGAATTGGCTGTAGTGTTTTCCAGGTTGGATGTGAAAGACTAAGAACAAGGCTTTCAAATGAGGTGTAGTGTAATTTTGGTTGAGGATTAATTAATAGGCTCGATTCAAAGATGGCTGCTACTCCACCTCCTCGACCGGTGCCTCGAGGAATGTGAGTATTAATATGACTTGGAGGAGTCGATTCATTTAGGCAGACATATTCTTCATGGCTCAGCCAGGTTTCAGTTAGGCAACATAAATCAATGTGATTATCTGATATTAAATCATTTAGTAACACAGCTTTAGATGACAGAGATCGAATATTTAGGAGACCACATTTAATAGACCTGTTTTGTTGCACTGCTGAAATAATGGTGTTAACTTGTATAAGGTTATTGTACGACTCCTCTTCTGCTTACTTTTGATTTATTTAATTGAAGTGGCCGTGGGACAGACACAGTCTCTACTCTAGAGTCATGGGTGGGTAACTGCTCGAATGGAAGAGCAGAGAAGGGTGTTAAACTACAACTCTGCTCCCGGTTCCTGATCTGAACCCTGGGTTGTCATGGATTAAGTCCGTGATCAACTTGGTCATATTCGCAGAAATGAGACGGCTCCGTCCAACGTGGGATGGATGCCGCCTCCTCATCAGATCAGGTTTTCCCAGAAAGTCTTCCAGTTGTCTACGAGCCCACATTATTCGCTGGGCACCACCTCGACAGCCAGCGGTTGAAAGACGACATTCGGCTATACAATTCGTCTGTCTGCAAATTTGGGAGAGGGCCAGAGAAAATTACGGTGTCCGAGAACGTCTTGGCATAAGCACACACCGATTCCACATTAATTTGAGTGACTTCCGACCGACGGGCTCGAGCGTCATTACCACCGGCGTGTATTAAAATCTGACTGTGTCTCCGCTTTTCCTTAGCCAGCAGCTTCAAACAAGACTCCACGTCGCCCGCTCTGGCCCCCGGGAGGCACACGACGGTGGTCCGCGGCTTCGCTATTTTCATGTTCCTGACTATAGAGCTCCCGATAACCAGGGTGTGTTCCTCAGCGGGTGTGTCGCTGAGCAGGGAAAACTGGTTCGAACCGTGAAGTGGTTGGTGCACAGCGGGCTTCTGTATAGACTTACTACTCCTGCGAACAGTTACCCAATAAGCAATCATTTGCTGATGTTTGGCTGCTAGTGTGAGTGCAATGTTCTTGAAACAGTTCGTCTGACGAGCAACTTGTTTGAAGAAGCTATGTTTAGCTTCAAACCTCATGGTCCATTGCCCCACTAAAGGACCAAAACACTGAATCATTTGAGGGTAATGTTCAATATAGTGGTGCTTTGGCCGGAGCTCAGGGAAGAGCTCTAGGAACCTGAGTCTGTGGTCTGCAATTTTGCAGTTCAAATATGCAACCGTCTCTTGATTATGAACAGGGGCAACAGAAAGTTCAACTATCTCTCTCAAATCAAGGAGGACAAGCCAGGCTGGCTCAGCCTCTGGTATCAAGTCTCCAAAAATGAATGGAAGTAACCTCAATAAATTCCAATTTTCGTGAGCATTACCTCCAATGGTCCTCTTGGAGGCATATGTGTGTGGTACAATATGAGGTCTATTAGTTCTATCCCCCCACTTATACGGGAAGTTAAGGATTGCCGTGTTCAGAGAATTGAGAGAGAGATACTTATTTGAAATGAATACACTTACACAGAGAGCAATCTCAACTGGAATGATGCCCTCAAATAAGTCGTGCACAATGTCAGGAGGGTAGCCACGAGTAACGTGAAAATGAGATAGCTTCTCTGTCAACACACACCCTCTCTTTACTCCAAAACAAAAAGCTGCGTTTTCCTTTGCAGACTTAATGTGTGCCTCATGTATGTCTTTTGTCCGAAGGTCAAAAGAACCAGACTGAACAGATTTAGCCTTAATATCTAATCTATGACCTGTACAAAACCTACAGTAGTACTCACCCGAGAAGCTTTCCACAAAGCCTGCTATCCTGGCCCTAAGTTATCTGCTATGACAGTCTGGACTGTTCCTTTCACAAAGCACCCAAGTCCTGAAATGAAAACACCATGTTCCTCTAAAGTAATCAAATCTTGTAGAAGGGGCTCAAGAACCTTTTCGTAGCCATATGCCTTAACATCATCACTTTTGCATAAGACTGCTAGATAGATAGAAGAAAGTGCTGAATGAGACCCAGGTGGTAAATTATTCAAAATCCAGTATACACCACAAAGTTTGTGTGTCTTTCTCGACGTGCCTATGGGGTTGCAGACTTCAAAATCGTCAACATACAAGGATATAGCTATTTTGAAGTCCTCCCCGGAGAAAAAACTGTTTTCCCTGAAATAAAGGCCGTCTCTGATTGACCTATACTGCTGTTCATTCGCTAATCCTGTATTTTGTGTCTTGAGGTTATCAGTAGCACTCTCTAAAATGTCCCTACAATTAAAGAGCTTCTGCAGAGTAGGTAAAATAGGAATATACTGAAAGGTCCTATTTTGGGCGATCAAGAATGAACTCAATGGGTTCTACCACATTAAAATGTTCTTTGTAGTACTTCTTGCTCTTAAAAGCTGTAGCCAGAGGACCCTCTTTGCTTATGGCTTTGCCCAAAGGATTTGACTTGCAAACTACTTCAGCAAGCTCTTTAATGATTGACTCATCAATCTGGAGGCTGTGATCTCTAAGAATGTTTGAAATACTGTTATGGGTTACTGGAACAGATGCTGAGTTTAATAAATAGTGCAGTTCCTGAAGTAATTCGTCAATAGCTGTGGCTGGAACGTGCAAAATATTTTCCAGTTTCAATAAAACAGAGGCAATATTCTGTTCTATTGACGTAGTGAGATCTTCAACATTATTGCCATCAGTACCTTCATCTGAATCTACATCTGAATCTAAACCCACATCTGTGTCAGCAGAACAGGATGGACCATCAGCTACAGGACTGTCTGATTCTTGTAACTTAGCTGTGCCAGTGAGAACATCAGATTTAAAATCATTTAAAGTATGGGGATTGTGTCTCCTATTTTTGTGGAAGTGAAATGTACTATAAATGTTAGTTTGAAACATACATCCTTCAAACATACAAGTGACGGTTTCGTGGCTTCGTAAATGTTCATTAATATGACTAAAATAATCTCTCTCATTCAAAAGCTCATGACATGCACATAACTTACAAGAAAATGAGCATTGCTCAACTGACTTTGGAGGTGCTTCAGTACTGTGGGTTCTGTATATGTGACTTAATAACTTGCTATAGGATTTAAATGTGCAAGGACACTTAGTGTACACACAATGATGCCTCTGACTATATTGCCCGTGTTTAAGCTTATAATGTTTTAATATTTCATACCTGCTTGATACTGGTGATATGTCACAAAGTTTACGCTCCCACATTCACACAAACCTGCAGGGAAAAAAAGAAAAAAAGGGGGGAAGGGACAGATTAGCTGATCAATATTTTAGGAGAGAAAAACAAAAACAAAATGCTACTCATACTTACTATAAAGAGGTTGCCCTGGTTTTCAAGTGCCGCAAATCCAAAGAGAGAATGCCTGAATGTCAAATTTGAGGAAAAGTTGGCTATAAGTGACGTTTTCACCTCAGTTACGGTCACTGTAGATGAAAAAAGAAAAAGAAGAAGAAAACAATATAATATATAAAAACATTATTGACCAAATAATTTAAATAATAAATATACCGTGTTGACGCGCTAAATGTGTGTGGGAGACAGTAAGCCCCTGTCAACAACCACTTAAGTTAAATGTGACCAAAGATAATATATCGCCACTCATCATCACGGAGAGAAGCCCCGCCCCCTTTACAATACAATATGCTAAAACATAAACCAACCTATACATATAATACTAACATATATACATATAACATATAATACACATATGGTAACATATAACAAACTAAACTACAGACAAATGGGAGTAGCAGGTAGTGCAATAATTCTGATAAGTATGTATTTGTCGTGTATTAGACAGAGTCCTCTCCGAGTGCAAATCTGATCTCCATAAGTGTCTGCTGGTCATATTGAATTAACGACTGTAATAGACCGTGGGTCTCCGGGGCACAAAGTGGACACGCACCAGCGGGTTTGACAGGAAGAACAACGTTTTATTGAGTCTTCGGCTCCCAGGACGCTGCTGCTCTGCTGACAGGTCCTTCTCTCCCGCTCCCTCGCTAGCTCTGTACCTATATTGGACAGAAAACACACCTAATTTGGTGCAGCTGAGGCCACTTTGCCACTCCGGCACCGTTCCTCGAGCCACACCCCCGCTTCCCCCGCTCTGCAGCTGTGCTTCCGCACCCCCCGCTGCCACATACCTCCACCGCCCGACTTAGGCCGGGGCAACATCCGGCCTAACCTACTCCCCCTCCCCCCCATGAGAGCGGGAGAGGAAGTCGGCCACGACCATCTGTGTCCCCGGCCTATGGATCACCTTGAAATTAAAAGGCTGTAAAGCCAGATACCACCGAGTGATTCGGGCGTTGGTATCTTTCATGCGGTGGAGCCATTGGAGCGGGGTGTGGTCCGACCAGAGGGTGAATGAGCGTCCCAGGAGGTAGTAGCGCAGGGAGTCGACCGCCCACCGGATGGCGAGGCACTCCTTCTCCACCGTGCTGTACCTGCCCTCCCTCTCCGACAGCTTGCGGCTGATGTACAGCACGGGGCGGTCAAACCCCTCTACCTGCTGGGACAAAACGGCCCCCAGCCCTCTGTTCGACGCATCGGTCTGCAGAGTAAAAGGGAGAGAGAAGTTAGGTGTATGGAGGAGTGGCTCCCCACAGAGAGCTTGTTTTACCTTTTCAAGCACCGACTGGCACTGCTCCGTCCACTGGACCGGATCTGAGGCACCTTTCCGGGTCAGGTCAGTCAAGGGGCTGGTCAGCTCTGCGAAGTTTGGGATGAACCGCCTGTAATAGCCCGCCAGCCCCAAGAACTGCCTCACCTCTTTTTTAGTCTTGGGCCGCGGGCAGGCTGCGATGGCGGAGGTCTTGTCCACCTGAGGGCGCACCTGCCCGGCGCCCAAGTGGTACCCCAGATACCGTACCTCCCTCCGTCCAACTGCACACTTCCCCGGGTTGGCCGTAAGCCCCGCCTGCCTCAGGGACTCCAGCACCGCGCCCACCCGCTGCACATGCTCCGCCCAGGTGGTGCTGTGTATGATCACATCATCCAGGTAGGCGGCAGCATATGCAGCGTGCGGCCGCAGCACCCGGTCCATGAGGCGTTGAAAGGTGGCTGGGGCCCCGAACAACCCAAAGGGAAGCATGGTGAATTGGTATAACCCAAACGGAGTGGAGAAGGCCGTTTTTTCCTTGGACTCTGGCGACAGAGGAATCTGCCAGTAGCCCTTGGTTAAATCCAGTGTCGTAAAGAAACACGCAGTGCCCAGTCGGTCCAGGAGTTCGTCGACCCGGGCCATGGGTAAGCATCGAACCGTGACACATCGTTCACCCTGCGATAGTCCACGCAGAACCGAATAGACCCATCCTTCTTGACCACAAGAACAATGGGACTACACCAGGCACTGTGGGACTCTTCTATTACCCCCATTTCCAGCATGGCCGCTAATTCCCGCTGAACCACCTTTTTCTTGTGTTCAGGTAACCTGTAGGGCCGCGACCGCACCGCCACGCCTGGAGGCGTCTCAATCTGGTGCTCTATGAGGTTTGTGCGTCCTGGAAGGAGAGAGAATACATCAGCAAACTGATTTTGCAACCGGGCAATGTCTGTTTTCTGGGTCCCGGAGAGACGGTCTTCACAAAGGAGCGAGGCCGGATTAGTGGATTTTGGGACCTCAGGCCCCAGCTCCTCTCTCTCAGATACCGAGGACACCAGAGAAACAGACTCCGCCTCCCTCCATGCTTTTAGGAGGTTGAGGTGGTAAATCTGTGTATCTCCGCCCCTGTCAGAACGCACCACCTCATAGTCGACATCCCCCACTCGTCGTGTGACCACGAAGGGCCCTTGCCACTTGGCGAGGAGTTTAGAGCTGGAAGAAGGAAGCAATACAAGTACCTTCTCTCCCGGTGTGAATTGTCTCAGCCTGGCACCTCTGTTGTACAGCCGCTGCTGACGCTCCTGGGCCTGGAGCAAATTCTCACGTGACAGCTGACCCAGTGTGTGGAGCTTTGCTCGCAGGTCCAGGACCTGTTGGATCTCGTTTTTACTGGTGCTCGGCCCCTCCTCCCAGTTTTCCTTAATGAGGTCGAGCACCCCGCTGAGTCCTACCGAACAACAGTTCAAAGGGAGAAAATCCCGTGGAGGCCTGGGGAACCTCCCGAACTGCAAACAACAGAGCGTCAAGCCATTTATCCCAATTACGTTCATCATCATTAATAAATTTACGGATCATGGACTTCAAAGTTTTATTCAGACGCTCCACCAGACCGTCGGTCTGTGGGTGGTACACACTGGTCCGAATAGACTTGATACCCAGTAACCCGTAAAGTTCTCTCAGTGTTCTTGACATGAACTGGGTGCCCTGGTCCGTCAGAATCTCTTTCGGGATTCCGACTCGGGAGATGACCTGAAACAGCGCCTGCGCGACACTCTTTGCGGAGATGTTGCGCAATGGCACCGCCTCCGGATAACGTGTTGCGTAATCCACGAAGACTCAGACAAAGCGATATCCGCGTGCACTCCGGTGAAATGGCCCGATGAGGTCCATAGCGATACGCTCGAATGGAACCTCCATTAATGGCAGCGGCGAACGGTGCCCTCGGAATGGCGGAGGGTTTACCAATTGACACTCCGTGCAGGACGCACACCAACGGCGCACATCCGCCCGGATGCCCGGCCAATAAAATCGGGCCATTATCCGGTCCAGAGTTTTATCATATCCCATGTGACCAGCCATTGGGTTATAGTGAGCCGCCTGAAAAATAATTTCCCGGCGGCTTTTCGGCACCAGCAACTGGGTGCTTTCCTGCCCTGTGTGAGTGTCACGGCTCACTCTGTACAGTCTGTCCCTGATCAATGTGAAGTGCGGATATGTCTGCGCTGCGTCAGGGTGCACCAGCTGACCATTAATTCGTATCACTTGGTCAAAGGCTGAGCGTAGAGTATCGTCCCGAGACTGCTCGAGTGGAAAATCTTCCATGGAGTGAAACTCGGGAGCCGGCGGAGTCTCCAGCGGAGGCTCCGCTGGTTCCCCCTCCCCGTCTGCAGTGTCGGACAACCTCGCGTCACCGCTGAGTACGGCGCACACCTCGCATGACCCTGTCTGCCGTGAACGCACCCCCGCAGCCTTCCCCATTAATTTATTAAACCCCGGCCAATCGATTCCCAAGATTAAGGGGTGCGTAAGGCGGGAGCTAACCGCGACCTTCACATTATGTTTTTTCCCCCCGTATCTAATTTCCACTGCCACCATAGGATACTCGTGAATGTCCCCATGCACACACCGTATTTTCACCCACAACGCCTCCACCAATGCCCCCGGTCGAACCAGGCTCTGGTGGATCATAGACTGCGTACAGCCCGAATCCACCATTGCCTGGTGTGTACCCCCCTGGATTCTTACCGGAACGCGGTACGTCGGTCCCGGACCGGGGGAGGAGGCTGGAGAGCCGGCCACCCGGATCACCTGGCCCACCTCCATCAATGGACACTCCCTCCGGAAGTTCCCGGGCTGCCCGCATCTCCAGCACTCCTGCCCTGGCGCTTGAAAGACCCCCTGTGGGCCAGGAAGAGTACCGGGGCCGGTCGAGTACACTGGCTCGGGGACCCGTGGGAGGGTTGTCGGCCACGGCGCCGGCCGTGACGGTTGCTGCGGAGGCAGCCTCCTTCGTTGGCCGGGCACCGGCCGGCCGGTAGACGGCGGCCGATCGCCATCTCCCTTCCCTGGGCCATGGACCGCCAGGTGGTCCTCCGCCAGGGTGATGGCGGCCTCCATCTCCATCGGCCGATGGCAGCGGACCCAAGCCGATGTGCGGGCCGGGAGCCCGCCGACAAACTGCTCCAGGACGATCCGCTCCACCACCGCCTGTGCCGCTGCGGAGTCCCCGGGTTGCAGCCACCTGTTTGCGGCATCCATTAGCTGTTGGGCGAACGTGAACGGCCGGTCCTCGGGCCCCAGCTTGGCCTCCCGGAACCTCCGTCGGTGGTCCTCCGGGGACAGGCCGAGCCTGTCCACGACCGCCTTGCGGATATCCGCGTACGCCCGCCTGGCTGCCGGGGGTAGCCCTAGTGCCGCTGTCTGCGCCTCTCCGGTCAGCAGAGGCAAGAGACGGACCGCCCACTCGTCCGCCGGCCAGCCGCACGCCTCTGCTGTAGCCTCGAAGGTTTCGAGGTACGACTGTACGTCGTCATCTACTGTCATCTTTTGCAGGACCACCCCTGCCAGCCTCGAAGGTCCCGTCGGTACCGGAGCTGCCGATGATCGGCCGGCCAGCAACCGCTCCAGGGCCACCGAGTGCATCTGGGCTTGGTCGTGCAGCGCCCCCAGAAATTGCCTGGTTGTCACCGCCTCCTCGCGCTGCATAGCCGTGATCCTCTCCAGCATCTGCCCTAAGGCCACGAGCGGCTGGGCCGGTGCCCCCGCCTGCTGAGCCTGCGTATCCATGCTGCCCTCCTTTGTTGGGCTCCACTGTAATAGACCGTGGGTCTCCGGGCACAAAGTGGACACGCACCAGCGGGTTTGACAGGAAGAACAACGTTTTTATTGAGTCTTCGGCTCCCAGGACGCTGCTGCTCTGCTGACAGGTCCTTCTCTCCCGCTCGCTCGCTAGCTCTGTACCTATATTGGACAGAAAACACACCTAATTTGGTGCAGCTGAGGCCACTTTGCCACTCCGGCACCGTTCCTCGAGCCACACCCCCGCTTCCCCCGCTCTGCAGCTGTGCTTCCGCACCCCCCGCTGCCACAACGACACTGCAACATTAACGTAACAAACTACTAACATTAACAAAACAAACAAAACGCTAGATAGTTTTGACCGAGCTCTCGTCAGTGCGACCATTCTGCAATACTGGACTACAACGGGGTGAGGGATCTAAAGAGCTTCAGACAAGTGTAAACGAATCTTGCCGCAGTTATCTAGCTAACAACATGAAGCTAACACTGCATCTCTTTCTGACTATTCTGCTCTGAACCTCTTTTATTCTGTAAACCTCTGAAACCCAGCCCCATGTTTCTTAACCCTCCTGTTATGTTGCGGGTCAAATTGACCCGTTTCAAAGTTTGAAAATCTAGGAAAAATACTTCTAAGTGCTCTTTCTGTATAAAACTTCTTCTGCTTACCTTATTTAGTGTAATCAACGTAAAAAATCATGTATTTGCAACCCCCCCCTGCAGGTTTATATAACAGAGATGATGTTCCTGGGTCAATTTGACCCGGCTGTGAAAGTGAAGGCTAAAAGTCATCAGAAGAGTCACGTTTAGACTATTTCTTTCTTTGTAAAGGACAGTCTTTCTTACTCCCTCCCACCAAGTTTCAACACACACACTCACACCAACACACACTCACACCAACACACACACACACTAACACACGCGCGCACAGACACCAACACACACACAAACACACATATCCACACACACACAAACACACATATCAGCACACACACACCCCGTTTACAACCACATATATAAAGTTGAACACATTTCAAACTTCAAACAAAAGAATCAGGTGGTTGTTATGGGAACCATCTCTATCCTGCTGTGTGCCCATCACCCTACATGAAGCACACTTTACAGAAAAAACAATGTTTATCATCTTCTAACTTTCCCCCTCAATACATCTTTATTGGACATGGGACACTAAAGTAAGGGTTTCTTTCATGTCTCAACTAATACATCTGTAGTAGGCCTATAGTACTTCTAATATACTGTCTGTCTGACTGGGAGAGACACACCCCCTGTTTCATCCCAATCTCAGACCCACACACATTCTCTTTCTTACGACCCCACCTGTGCGAGAAATACAGATACTATTTTGACGGGAACCTTTATTTTTCCCTGCGGGAAAACTCCACCCACACGTATCAGGGGAGGGGCCAAACATACAAAATGGTTGGTCAGAAGTCCTACAACATTATACTCTGCAGATACATACGACTGCACCAAGAGGATGACTGTGCGCTGGACTTTGGTCATCTTTTATCATATAATTTATGCATCTTAACACTAAAAATAAACATAACTAACGTTTACTTTCAATACAAATCCTTTATGACTCATTTGGCTTGATTTTTAGTGGGCGGGTCATTATGACCCTGAACAGCACAGGTGTCTCATCTCTATTTATCTACATCACTCCACGAAGAAAATGTACAAAATGCAAATAAAATTTAGGAGAAAATACATGTTATGGTAGACAAATGCAATTTAGATTTAGATTCTTTCAATGTTCCTAAAAAATTGTTTGAACATGTATTTTTCATTAAAACGAGTGAGTGCTCCTGATTGAACTCTGATCTATGGAGGGGTAAATAACTCAATTCCACTAAAAACTGATTTAATTGTTAGTAATGTTGTTGGTGATGATGTACAAACTATAGTTTTTAGAATTTGTTGGTTTCTGACCACTTTTGGATGATTCAACATTAACCGGGTCAAATTGACCCGGGAACACCACGGCTGTATGTAAGAAACGAACATAACAGGAGGGTTAAAGCTGCTCTGAACCTCTCATGCCCAAAGTTACAGTGTGTTGATAGTTGTTATTGGACAGTGTTGAGCACGCTGTGTTCTTGAAATAAAGCTTTGTTTTTTACAATATTCTACTCAAAACCTCTTTTCTTCTTATTGTTGAGTGCTACTTAAACCGCGCCGCTTAATAAATGTCACCAGCCGCCACTGGTTACGGTGCATGTCCAATAGCACAATTCACACGCGACGATCAATGTTAATCCATGGGCATGAATTCCCCCCCGTTTGTGTTCGCCACCACCGCCATTACCAACTCTCGTCAACAACTGTGTAATATGCCATCCTTTGGCAGAGCTCATTGTCATTAACTAGTGCGAGCCACCTGACGTAAACCATGCCAAAATACCAAGGGCACAAGCCATTGCACAACATAAGCCAAGGGATTTGTGATACCATTGTGAAAGCAATGCATAGCATATTTATGGTGTTTCATGACTATTTTCCCAGCCAGGTTACCCAGCTAGTTAGCTAGCTAAATCATTCGCGCTAGCTAAATCGTTAGCTAGTGCTAGTTACAGTGCTCGATAACTCGCCTTAATGAAAAAGGAAACGCTTATATTACAGCAAATCTATTCTAACGTTACCCATTAAGCATGTGGACATCTAATAATCGGTTTCTAGTTAACTAAAACGGATAAAAAGCTTACCAAACTCCGTCCTTCCATCAGCACGAGGTCTGTTGCTCTGCTGGTTCTGGGATGAAAGAATGGTGTGCCCGTGCCTGCCTCAGGTTGATCGAATTAAATCCAGTGAAACAATTAAATAGACTTAATGTGAATAAATCAAATTTCATTTCCGATTGAACTGGTTTATATTGTATTTAATGTATATGGATGGATATAATATATGATGTATTTACTTTAAACAGGTTTAATTTAAATGTTATGCTTAAAGTTTATTATGGCAAAAAATCTTTTTTTGAGTGTACATGTGATGACTGTGACTGCCTCCCGGACTGATTGACAACCTGCAAAAACACCCTTTCGGTCATCTCGCTCGCTCTCCTTCTTCTCCCCACCATCTTCTTCCTGCTACATTTTTTAAATCCGCCCTGCGACCTGATCACTCTCCGCTCGCTGAGGTCCTCGCGCTCGGCATCGAGCCATCGGACGACAAACGACTCCGTCGCCGAGGCCAAACAACAACCTGCTGGCCCCGATCGATCTTTAGCGGTCCGCTATTGGCGCGACAGTAAATCCTCAGTCAGCGGCTGCGCTCCATTTTCAGAAAACCACAGTGATGTACAACCCTGTTTTTGCACCTACTGATGGCAGGAGGAGAGCTCTCCAACAACACTGATGAAGTTCTTGCGGTGGGGGTTGGGGAAGCCTGGGGTGTGACGTGTACTGTACAAATCCGTCTTTGGCCTCCCTTACACTGTTCAATTCAATTCAGTTTATTTTATATCACACATCCATGACAGGAGGCCGGCCCACCAGGCAAGGAGGCCTCAGACCAAGCCAGGTCCAATGGAGCGTTTGAGATGTGATAATTCTATCCTACAGCATTATGCTTGTGAGGATTGTATCTACATTATAGTGCATCTATATTGTTTTGAAGGTTGATGAAATGGGCCTCATCTCTTTGTGTGGCCGCATTTATCCTCCAAGACCAACACTGACCTGCTCTACAATGTAGCATTTTGTTTTGTTCTACTGCCTTTGAGGAACCGGAGAACCAGCAGAACCAGGACTGCGCAAAGCAGACTGTCAGACGCCTGCTGCGGTATGATGAGAGGTTTTCTAAAGTTATTCTCGTACTTGGAATCAATACTATTTTGGACGGAGAATTATTTTGAAAAGACACTTGGGTACAGATTCTGCTTGTTACATGCAAAGTGTCATTTCAAAATAAACCTCTGTGTTAACAAGAATGGCACAGATTCCACTTGTTACATGCATTCTTGTTAATACAGAGGTTTATTTTGAAAATACACTTTGCATGTAAGAAGCTGAATCTGTACCCTTCTTGTTAACACGCAGTTTTATTTTGAAAAGACACTTTGCATGTAACAAGCAGAATCTGTACTATTCTTGTAAACACAGAGGTTTATTTTGAAAAGACACTTTTCATGTAAGAAGCAGAATCTGTACCCTTTTTGTTAACAGAGGTTTATTTTGAAAAGACACTTTTCGTTTAAGAAGCAGAATCTGTACCATTCTTGTTAACACGCAGGTTTATTTTGAAAAGACACTTTGCATGTAACAAGCAGAATCTGTACTATTCTTGTAAACACAGAGGTTTATTTTGAAAAGACACTTTTCATGTAAGAAGCAGAATCTGTACCCTTTTTGTTAACAGAGGTTTATTTTGAAAAGACACTTTTCGTTTAAGAAGCAGAATCTGTACCATTCTTGTTAACACGCAGGTTTATTTTGAAAAGACACTGCATGTAACACAATAATTAGTTATTCTAGCAGTGTGATATTCAAGCACATATCAGTTAGTGTTCACTTTTGAAGTTGGATGATACATATCGACATTAAGTATTCAAGTGAAGAGAAAAAGGGAAAAAAAATTCTAAAAGCTAATAATGGAATTTTGGGGAATTTCTACTTTTATACTCGGTCAGTTGGTAGAGATTCCAGTCACATTTCCTGTGGCAAGAGAAGCTCATGAGTTTGGAGGTGAGGGACCATGAGCCAAGTTTGAGTGGTTTCAGGGTCACGCCTCCTCACCTCACACACAATCCCTCCTCCAAAATCAATCTGTGCGTCATATGCGGAAATCTTTATGAGATCTCCTCCCTGGAGACCGCAGAGTCTCCTCTTGGCCTAGTTCAGTCACACACACACACAGACACACTTACACACACACACACACACACACACTCCATCAAACCAACATCACAATACATTCTAATCTAGTTGATCGTTGACAGAATCTATATTTTCTTTACCTTTTCTTTTCTTGATCCGAAACGCTCTCTCTGAACACACCTTCATGCTCTATTTCATATCCACCCCACCGCCCCCCCCAGCCCCGCCCCCATCTGAACGAATCATGCGGGCCATTCGTTGTGTGTCTTCGGGGAACTGATCTGAAATCCCGCTGCGTCACTCTGGCCTGCTTTTCCAATTCCAGGGTCCAACATTTCCCGACTGTCCGTCCATCACAAGTTCTCTGATATCGTAAGATAAAAGAGCCGGAAACATCAGGGAACATCGGAAACATCGGGAACATCGGGACATCAAGAACATTGGGGAACATCGGGGCAAAGGAACAACCGCTTCTGCACGTGGAGATTAAAGTGCACTATCGTGTTCAGGGAGTCCTCGTTTCATTGCGGTGATTGTTGACTAGACCGTGAACCTATTTACTGGGTGTTCTTTGTGTCTTTCTGGCTCAGATGAATTAATTCAGCTTCTGAGCCGATGAGGGGGGAGGGGCTTACTGACCTTGTGACCTTGAGAGATAAGACGTTGACCCAACATGCTGAAGATACACCCTGAAGTTAAAAAAAATAAAGCATAAATACCACGAATAAATAATATGAATATCAATTAAATATAAAAATATAGAATTTTTTTCATTACATGAATATAACTTTTAACTGATCTCGTTTATTGCAACCCATATAGCTAGATCATTTAATCATTACATGTTGCTATAACAATATAGATGATTTTGGTGCTAAAACCAGCCATTACTCCCCCCACACACACACACTCTCACACACTCGCACACACTCACACAAAGACACACTGTTACGTCCCCTGACTTAACTCCACCACCCTCTTCCTGGAAGAGGGCTGTCTATCTGTTTCAGGTCTGGCACGCCTGGAGCACCACCACCTGAGAGGCATCACGTAATCAGTGTACGGGACATATATACTCCCAGATCAAGTGCTTCGCTCTCTCTCATCACCTCTGAGCAAATGGTGGCCTAAGTGTAGGCCACCATTTGTGTCTTTGTGGGTGAAGCTGTGTAGGGGTTCTCTGCCATTTTTGTTACGGCCTGTGTACCTCTAAACAACTGACAGAGGCCGTAACACACACTCACACACTGACATAAACAAACACACACAAACACTCACACAGACATACTCACTCACACAACCTCCCCCCCCCCCCAAACACACACACACACTCACACAGACATACTCACTCACACAACCCCCCCCCCCCAAACACACACTCACACAAACACACTCAAAAACACGCACACACTCACACAAACACACACACACACACACTTTTTAGTTTGACCCACAAGTCCAGAAACTCATTATCTTGCCAGGTGACTCATCACACACACATACACACACACATGCAAGCTCAGATATTTGCTTTGCCAACCTCAAACACCCAACTGTAACGAGGACTTGACCTTCTGGGAGGTAATAACTAGGACAGACGTCATGAAGGCTAAATCTGTTCAGTATTAAAATCAATGTGGAGATGCACAAACAAACACATAATCACACACACACTCGTACACAGACAATTTCACACACACTTTTACACACACACACACTTTTACACACACACACACACACAGACAACCATACAAACTCACACACATTCAAACACTGACACACACACACTCGCACACAGTCACACAAACACACTCATATAAATTCTCAAACACACACACTCACACACACAGACACTAAACATGGACAGTTATTGCCTTAGCAAAAGGTTAGTGAGAATCGGAAAATGTGAAGTGAAGGGAAATGTAAGGTTTTAATGTTTCACTTTTTGAAAGGACTCATTGATGTTTCATATCACATGCAAGGGGCGTGGCACTCTATTGGCTATGCATTTTGGGACAGCAGATTGGGTTTTACTAGGGAAACTTGTCTAAGAAAAGTAAGGGACAATCACAAAATGTATTTTTCATCAGTTGGGACCAAAAACAGATATATTTAGAGCCTCTGGAAACCAGCTGTATAAGACAGTAATAAGGGCTTCACTGTGTTTTTATTTGTTAGTTTGACAGAGATTTATATCTGCATTATAAGCATTAAAAAGCACCTTTCAACCGGTGTTGTTATCATTGAGACCGTGTACTGATGACACAAGGATCGAGCTACCTTTCTGTCCAGGCGGCCATAGCAGACAGCGTCTTGGTTGAGCAAACACTGCCACAATGTGGACAGTCTGAGTAACATCTGAGAGGATGTGAGTGTTATAGAACTTAACCTTCTTATTTGTTCCACCTTTGGAAGCTTACGGGTTGTTAAAATCATCTTTAAAGTAAATGGTTCCATGTTTTCTGTATTGATGGAGAGATGATTTTTAAAGGTAACATCCAAAGGTATATAGAGGTATGTAACAAAAACACAAGACACAGTGTGGGATCAAAATAAGCATCACAACTGCTATTATTAGAATTGAAGGTGACGGTCAAAATTTGAGAAAAGCCAATTACTTCAAATTCAGTTTATTTTGTATAGCCTAATATCACAAATGACAAATTTGCCTCAAAGGGCTTTACAATCTGTACACATACGACATCCATTTCCCAGGACCTCACCTCGGATCAGGAACAACTCCCAAGAAATGGAAAAAACTATTTCACAGGGGAAAAAAGGGGAAGAAACCTTCAGGAGAGCAACAGAAGAGGATCCCTCTCCAGGATGGAAAGAAGCAATATATGTCATGTGTACAGAAGTGCCTGAAATGCCAATCGACTGATCCAGTCTCTGTAATAGGATGTCATGGTCAATGGTGTCGATTGCAGCACTAATGTCTCACAAGACCAGTACAGAGATGAGTCCTTTATCTGCTGCCATTAAGAGGTCATTTGTAATTTTCACCAGTGCTGTCTCGGTGCTGTGGTGTTTTCTAAATCCTGACTGAAACTCCTCAAATAAACTATTATGATGTAGAAAGTCACACAACTGATTTGCGACCACTTTCTCAAGGATCTTGGAGAGGAAGGGGAGGTTAGAGATCGGTCTGTAGTTAGCCAACACCTCTGGATCCAGAGTGGGCTTCTTCAGGAGAGGTTTAATAACAGCCACCTTGAAGGAGTGTGGTACGTGGCCTGTTAGCAGAGACACATTGATAATATCTAATAGAGAGCTGCCAATTAAAGGCAAAACGTCTTTAAGCAGCCTCGTCGGGATGGGGTCCAAGAGACAGGTAGACCTGTTAGAAGTAGAAACCGTTGAAGATATTTGGTCACGGTTGATGGAAGAAAAGCCATCCAAATATACACCAGGGCATACAGCGGTTTCCAAGGCCATTCCACTTGAGGACAGATTGGCACTGGTTAAGGGCAAGAGATTATTAATATTGTCCCTAATAGTTAAAATCTTTTCATTAAAGAAGTTCATAAAGTCATTACCACTAAGGTCTATAGGAATACTCGGCTCCACAGAGCTGTGACTCTCTGTCAGCCTGGCTACAGTGCTGAAGAGAAACCTGGGGTTGTTCTTATTTCACATGTTTTCATTCTCAGTGATAAATGCAGACTTTACAATCTGTTTTATATTAGAAATGAAAAAAGAGCTTTCACTAAGATCTATAATCCACTATGATTTCCAGAGATTTGAACCTTTTTGAAGTCAGGATGGCCGAGCGGTCTAAGGTGCTGCGTTAAGGTTGCAGTCTCCACTGGAGGCGTGGGTTCGAATCCCACTTCTGACTATCTCTGTTTTTCACTCTTTCAATGCTTGAAATTCTTCGGAAGAAATCTTCTTCACCATGCCCAAAATCCTATGTGATTCATAGAGTTTAATCACATTTTTTTATTCTCAGTGATAAATGCACACTTTAAATTCTGTCTTGTATTAGACATTACAAACGAGCTTTCTCTTAGATCTATAATCTAATATGATTTCCACAGATGTAATTTTTTTGAAGTCAGGATGGCCGAGCGGTCTAAGGCGCTGCGTTCAGGTCGCAGTCTCCACTGGAGGTGTGGGTTCGAATCCCACTTCTGACAAACTCTGTTTTTCACTCTTTCAATGCTTGAAATTCTTCGGAAGAAATCTTCTTCACCATGCCCAAAATCCTCTGTGAATCACAGAGTTTAATCACATTTTTTCATTCTCAGTGATAAATGCACACTTTACAATCTGTTTTATATTAGACATGAAAAAAGAGCTTTCACTAAGATCTATAATCCACTATGATTTCCAGAGATTTGAACCTTTTTGAAGTCAGGATGGCCGAGCGGTCTAAGGCGCTGCGTTCAGGTCGCAGTGTCCACTGGAGGCGTGGGTTCGAATCCCACTTCTGACAAACTCTGTTTTCACTGGTTCAATGTTTGAAATTGTTCGGAAGAAATCTTCTTCACCATGCCCAAAACCCTCTGTGATTCATAGTTTAATCACATTTTTACATTCTCAGTGATAAATGCACACTTTAAATTCTGTCTTGTATTAGACATTACAAACGAGCTTTCACTTAGATCTATAATCTACTATGATTTCCACAGATTTAAACCTTTTAAAAGTCAGGATGGCCGAGCGGTCTAAGGCGCTGCGTTCAGGTCGCAGTCTCCACTGGAGGCGTGGGTTCGAATCCCACTTCTGACAAACTCTGTTTTTCACTCGTTCAATGCTTGAAATTGTTCGGAAGAAATCTTCTTCATC